>NW_022900940.1:22349336-22387436 GCF_012274545.1 Fukomys damarensis | reverse complement strand
TTCCCAAAAAAAACTTAAATGGCAAATTACCAAAAAAAAAAAAAAAAGCCCTCCTGTGGCAGCGACTGATGTCATCTTGGAAAACTCCCTTCCCTCCAGCATATCAGCAGGTCAACTCATGCCACAGTCAGAGTCCCAAGGTCACTCTGGGAGTAGGGAGTCACCTACAGTTCTCTCCTTCCTTGCCAAGGTGTCACATTCCTGCCACCAAGAATGTTCCATCATCATTGTACCCAGCCTCAGCATAAGCAACCGTAGTCACTGCAGACACCTTCGGGGGACACCATCTGGACGAGAAGCTTCAAAATGACTGATATAGTAGGTACACAGGCATCAGCTTTGTTTTCCTTTGGACTATTTAAAAATTTTTGAAGCAGTTGCCCACCTTTAAAAGTTAAGTTGGCTTTCTATTAAAATTGACGTGTCTGCTTTCTTTTGACACAGCCAAGAATCGAAACATTGGGCCCACAACCACCACTGGGCACCAGCAGACCCCCACTGCGAAAGCAGCTGCCTCTTGAGATGAGGCCATGCTCTCCCATCTGCACTTCTCCAGAGGACACAGAGGTGGTGGTCAACAGCACTTGACTAGCAGAATAGAACTGTTTTCCTCACACCCATTTCTGTGACACTCTCTGAGCCCACAGGCTTTGCAGCTTGTGACCCTGGCCTAGTATGCCTGTGTAATGCACACAATCACAATTAGAAGCAGTACTCAAACAACTGTAGTCCTATTGTGACTAATACACTCCAAATTACTTAAAAGCATAGCTGAAGTCAGAGTACCTTTTACATGTGCATTAGAGATTTAAATATTATTAAATGGTGAACTCAAAATATTTACTTTTTCATACTAACAAAGATTAGAAACCACTCACGACCTTTTTTACATTTTTTTCTCTTTACTTCCTGTCTACAAAGGATGGCAAGGGGACACTGTCCAGTGCTCAGAGTCAGGTGGAAGGAGCACAGCGAGCTCAGAGAGAAATGGTGGTGGCTGGGCGGGGAGATGGGGACAGAAGCAGCCTGGGAGCAGAACCGGAGCCATCAGGTGGTGACCCTGGAAGCTTTATCAAATGACTGGGCATTTGTTGCTGAGGGAAGGAAACAGAGAGCCAGGATTAGAGACAGAGGCAGCAGTGCACCTGGGTACAGGTCCCATTTCTCCTGAGCCTGTCTGAATGGGAGGCCATGGGAAGTCACCTACGAGCTCTGAGAATCACATGCTTCACGGAGATTAATGGAGACACTGTGGAAGTAACCCGGAAGAGGAGGAGCACGGGCTCAGGAAGGCCCGTAGGAAGAGGACTCAGGGAGTACAAGCCAGAGAGGCAAGAAGCATCAAAACAAAGGTAAAGGCAGGAAGGAGCAGACTAGAGAGGCGACGGTAGCTCAGTGACTGGTCAGATATGGGAGAGAAAATGTGACAGAGCAGGAATCCCAATTATTCGCAAAATAATGTCTATTTCTTTCACTGGTGGATCCAGGCTGTCCTAGATGGCCTACCACTGAGGCTGAGATGCCAACTTCCACCCCCAGCTTAGCAGCTGGCAACACCAAGGGTAAGAAATGTAACCGTTGTCTTCCTCACAAAAGCAGAACCACAATCTCACTGATAGTCTTCTCGCAGGGAGCTGTCCAAATGACCCACGTCAAACCCTACACTAAGTTGGGAGTCACCTCCCAACCCCTTAACTGGGTGTGGGCTGGGCATCACCACCACCTGCTACAGTGCGATTCAGAAGTCCGTAAGAATCAAACAGCAGGGTAAGAGGGAAAGATAACTTATGATTATAAATCTTCCCGACCTTCCTCTCCCTGGAGACTCTCTTGGAGGTTAACAAACTCATTTCCACCAGGTAGGTGAGCACTTCTGAAAGGCCTAGAGCATGGAATATAACTTTGCAACCCAGCCTGTAGCTCACCTCCCAGGAACTGGGTTTATTGTTCCCTTTTACAAGCAGCAGCCTGCAGTTCCACCTACCTTCTGTAGCCTCAGAGTGAATCTCTGACCACATTCGAGCCATAAACGGGCAGTCATCCTTGGCCATATAACTGGTAACTTTCTTCCCGTTTTTATGGGGCCTTTTATGTTCACTTTATAAAGTTTCATGTTTTACTTTCCAGATTTCATCATGTGCACTTAATGTGCCCCAGGAGTGTTGCTAAGCAGTTTTAATATTCCAAGTTTTTTTTCCACCTCTCCTTTCCACTAAAGGATGGCTAAGAAATTAAAAAAGATCTCCAAAGCAAGTTTCCCACACAACTGTACAATCTGGTCCAAGTCATTCAAAAAAGAATAGACAAGGAGAACTTCAGAATCACGGCTGGAGCTTGCACCAACTATTTTGATGTACTTAGAGTATGTCGATGGCAATATAGGGCCATACAAGTAAATTTTATTGTAACAAAAGTAACCTTACAATAAAGATTAACTGATGATTCAGGATGAAGGGAGCAGGTATTTGGTAAGGTGCCAGAGAAATTCCTGAATCACCAGCCAAGTCTAAAAGAAAATAAATGCTCAAATCAATTAATTCATTAATTATGATTCACTCTCTGATTACACTTGCAGATCTAGCCTCTGACAATCCTGGGGGAAGTAGGGGGAAGGGAGGCTACAGGTTATATAACCAATGTAAATTTGTCTCAGTTATGCTCCCTAATGCACAAAGTTACACCAACCAAGTAAAAAAACAGGAGACAAAAGCTTAAAGTAGCAACAGCTGGAGCTGGGAATGGTAGCATGCTTGCTTCGCAGTGCATGAGAGCCTGGGGTCAATTCCTAGTACTGCAAAAACAAAAAAATTAAAAAGTAACAGGTAACCTTTTGAGAACACCTTCTCTCTGCGTGGAACACCACGATGAGCAGGATGTATGCACGACTCTCCATTCTCATGAAACCACTGCATAGTACAGGAAATAATAAAGAATATTGGGTCCCTAGCTTATACCACAGACTCAAAGGTCCAGATAGAATAAGGACTTCATTGAGCAAAGTCTTAACTTTTGAAACTTTCAGCAGAAAATACAGGAAAATATCTCTCCAGCTAATTAAAAAAAAATACTGCAATTAAATACATTAAAATTAGTAAATTTTTGGCCTAAGGTGCTATTTCTGGGCCAACTTGATTGCATCAGGCTGGGAGCTGCCCTCAATAAAAATTTAGAGTTGTCAGTTCTGCTGGGGGTTGAAGTAGCGATCTGAGAGTCAACTAAAAAATGTTAAGTATGTTTCTTGGGAAGTCCTACTTATGTATTCTTGTGTTAGCTTCTCAGGTACTTGAGAAGGGCCTGTCAAAAGGGACAGCGCTTCTGTCAGTGAATGCAACAGTGGGCAGCATAATTAAATTATACCCAAAAAAAGGTAAGAATTTTTTTTCAGAAACATCGAAAATAAAGTGAAAACACAGCTTTGAACTAAGAAAATGTATTTGTCACACATATCTCCAACAAAAGATAAGTAGAGTATATAAAGAGCTCCTATAAATCAATATAAAATAACCTTGTAAAAGCTGGGCAAAAGATCTAAGGTGGAATTTCACAAACGAGGAAGAATAACTCCTGAGCATGTGAAAAGCTTCTCTCCTCTTCCTGTGTCTGTCTGTCCGTCTGTCTCCCTTTCTCTGATAACCAAGGATAAACAAATAAGTTAAGGCACCAATGATACCATTTAGACCCTGCTTTAGCAAAATTCAGAATTCTTATAGTACCAAAAACTAGAAATGATGTAGACCAACAGGATGCTTATACTCTGCTGGTAGACATTAAACGGATACACCCACTTTAGAAAATAATTTAGCATTATCTTATGAGATTGTGCATCTATAAATTCCACTTCTGCATAGTCCCGGAGAAATTCTTGCACCTGTGCACTGGGACTCACACATAAACATGTACACAGCAGCAGCAAGATTGCTCGGGGCACCTAAACCCCCGTCAGCAGAAAAAAGTCACAAAAGAAATATCAGGCAGCATTGAAAGCAAATGCATCACAGTTAAAAACAGTAATAGGAAGCTATTTGGGAAGCTATACTGGGGAAAAAAAGGATAACTGCCGATCATATACAACATACCTTTTTATAAAATATATTAAAAATTTGTTGAAAACAATGATACATAGGGATAACATTTACTTAAAATACCTGTTGTAAAAATATATTTACAAAAAGGCAAAGGAATGATATACTCAAACCTCAAGAGTTAGTGGTTACCTGAACAGGGGGAAGAGGTGAGGCTGGAAAAGAAGACATAGGGAGATGAGACAGAGGAGAAGCACCTGAGTCTCCTGCTTTTCCCAGGCCAGCCAGAGGGCCATGGCTTCTCCAGCAGCTGCCCCCACCACCCATGGACTTGAACGACTTGCTTCAGTCCCTTCCTCTGCTGTCTGGCAACCACGTTCCTCCACGCCACTCCAACACGAGCGCAGTCCACTGTTAGTACAGTGTCCCTCCCCCACTCCCACCATTTCAGAGGCTACAGCTGCCTTTCTGAGGAAGGGAGGGGGTGCCCTGGCTAAGATCAGGGAGGGAGGGCTGTTGGCCCGTTGTTATTCCAAACACCCCCCTCCCAACTAGCCTTCCAGCAGATTCCCTGGTTTCAGCCTTGCCCCCTCACTGGATGGCTGCCATGAGAGCTGAGATTGTCCTGGAGCCCCGCACCAATCACACGCTTGTACCTCGACCAATCACAACCCCACAGGCCCTATATAAGCAGTACTCCACGCTTCTCAGTCTAGGAAGGCTCCTCCCCTGTGCTCCTTCCCCTAGGCTACAGCACAGGCCCTATTAAAGACTTGCTTTGGTCATCCTGTAAACTTACTCATGATTTATTTCTCCAGTACTCTGAGATCCATAAATCCTGTACATCTACTTAGGAACTGACAAATGGGTCAGTTAAAAAAAAAAGAACAATAAACCCTAGGGGCTGTTAGGACCGAGGGACTACAGAAACAAGGAGCCAACAAAAATCAGGGGCAGAGACCAGCGCCCAGCAGAGTCACCTACGTCATCTGGACTGTAGCAGTCTGTAGTGGCAGTGACCAACAAGTGCCTGCATCAGCTGTTGCCATGCAGCGTTATCTGGTGTCACTGGTGGCATCAGGACGGCTAGCAGAGCTGCACTTTGCTGATTCATGATTTCCATCTAAATGAGTGAAACAATCCTAGGCTGATTAGCAACAGTACTGAATGGGGAGCGCGTGCCTATCCCGTTTCATATTATGCTCCATAACATGTATAAGTGTATATGCTCTTTCTTATTAATCAAATACTACACTTTTTACAGGAAAAAAATAAGCAGATCATCTACTTGTTCTACGGCAGTACAAAATTACAAAACTGGAAATATAAAGTGATGAATTATAGATTCAAGTCATATTTACAGTATAGGATTATTATGATTATGATCATTACAATTCTCATCCTACTGATGAGGAAGGAAACTGAGCTTCCTCAGTTTCCTGAGAAAGGCAGGATAATTTTACACCAGTTAAGAAAAAATAACAAGGCTACCTTTTAATTAACTTAAAATACATCCATTTAACACTATACAGTGCCATTAAGACTTCCATCAGAGAAGAAAAAAAAAAAAAATCCCATAAATTGTAGGGGACCGCTCCATTGACCATGCCCAAAGCAGGCTGTGAGCAGTGCAGGCTGTAGAGTCATCCCCACAATGGGCTCATTTTGAGGAGTGAGTCTGACAAAAGCCTACATGACTAGGTAACACAGCAGCCAAGGTCAGTGACCCCTTTGTTGTACAACTCTCCTCTCACTCCTATTATCTGCGCCTTCCATGAATGCTGGTAAATGAGCATTCTTTATTCAAGATTTCTTGGCTCTGGGGTCATAAATGTATTCACAACTTAACATATGTTCACATTAAACAAAAACATCCTTTCAAATTCAATGAAAATTTTTGAACTTAATTCAATAATTTAATTTAATTCAATAATTTTGGGTGGTAGCATAATAAAACTATGACAGAACATTTTTATTTTATAGGCCCAAATGGAGAATCGTGGTACAAAGTGAAAAACCATGTCTTAATGTACATTAGGTGGATGGAGAAATGTTTTCTTCAGTGAGGCACAGGTGATTCAGTTTCTTTCCTTGTTTTGTTGTTTCTTGCTTTCAGCTTCTGAGCTTCTTTCACTCCCCACCTCAAGCCCATAATTCTGCTCTCTCTCCTCCAGTTCTTAACTAGGGGGCATTTCCTCCACAGAGCTCCCCAGTCAAGTCCAATCTGGGTGCCCCACCATATTCCATGAGAGCACTTGCACTCTGCAGCAAGTGCCTGGCCTCTGTGGGTCTCTTTATAGTCCACCAGCTAACTGGGGAGAGGCCCATTCAGAATATTCTCCACTCTTCACAGAAGCCAGTTAGGGCTGATGGTAAGCAACATATGAATGAACACCTCTATGAAGGAATGATCACCCTGCTGTGTGACATCCATTCACATAAAAGGATGAGAGGGAATATGGAATAACAAGAAGAATGTGGCCCATAGAATCAGACTGACCTGTCTGACGTCGGCTTGCCCAGCTAAAGCATTATTAAAACCTGCTGGCCTTGTGGAGTGTCTGTATCTGTCTATACCGCTGTAACTGAATACCACAAGCTAGGTAATTTGCAAAGAGCAGATTTATTTCTTACAATTCTAGATAGAGGCTAGGTAGTCCAAGATCAAGGGAATGGCATCTTGTGAGGGCATGCCTGCTGCACCATAACGTGGCAAAAGGCATCATATGAGATCCACAGCCTCAAGCCCTTGTATAGCAGCATTAATCCAGTCATGAGGGGGCCCTCAAGACCTAACACTTCCCATCAGGCCCCACCTCCTGACAGAGTTGCTCTGAAAAGTAAGTTCCCAGCATATGCTTCTGAGGGGAACAGATTCAACCCATAGCTACAGTTACTGGAATTCGTGATAGTGTACATGAAAACGGGTCCCTATGGTACTGACTTTAAACTCTGATCACACACGAAATGAGGGGGGAAAAAAACATATTCTGGTTTAGCTGATCCAGGATGGAACCTGATGGTAGCATTGTTGTAAAATTTTCCCAGGTATGTGCAGGCAGGTGTCAGCACATCAGCACAGGAGGGAAACAAGGAAGGCAATAGTATTTACAGAGCCTTACTTTGTCCAACTCTTGGCTGACACATTATATTATTTAACAACCCATAGAGTGGGCCCTGGCCCCCATTACCAAACAGCAACCTTCCTTTATCAGTCCTTTCCTTCTCCAATCAAGTATGTCAGTGCCTTCAAAACAGATCTACTTAAGGCTGGTTGTGCAGCTCACTGGTAGCACACTTGCCTAGCATGCGTGAGGCCCTGGGTTCACTCGGTAGAATTGGAAAAAATAAATCAATAAAACCTGCCTAAACTTTCAGATAAGTCATTATATATAAATACCTTCAAAGGGGCCGGGGGTGTAGCTCAGTGGTGCCGCTGCCTGCCTTGCAAGCACAAGGACCTGAGTTCAATCCCTGGTACCAACAACAACAACAAAAAAAGATAGCATATAAATGCCTTCAAAGTTCCGTGATATACATATGTATGAATGGCACACACCAAGAAGCAGAGGAGGGGGAAAGGCTTGAGGACAAAAGACAAGAGAATAGCTGCATTTTCTACCAAGAGAGTATGGCACCTTCCATAATCTGGATAATTCCTTAATAGAAAAGCAAAATCTGCTGCAGCTGACTAGTCCTGTAATTTCCAGCATATATAAAGCATAAGAAATTCCCAACAACAAAAATACAGAGAAGGTTGGATTCACCCTTTAAAAAAAACTAAAATAATTACATATCTGAGGTACCCATGCACTGGCTCTCTCACCTGTCCTGCCATGAACTCCCAATAACATGGGTCCCAAGATGGAAGAAAGAGGGTCAGAAAGATAGCTGCCCTGGCCAAGGTGCCACAGGACGAGAAAAGAGACCAAATTAAATGGCCTCTAAGCCCCTTCAACTCTAATCTGCAAAGAGAATTTGTATGTTGTTAACACTAGGTTGGAAAGCAAAACAAAGAAATAGCCTCCAGGTTCCACGAGGAAGGCTTAACAGTTTTTCCTTCTTGCAATAATCAGACTTTTTTTTTTCCTTTGGAGACAGGGTCTCACTATGTAGTTGAGACTGACCTGGAACTCACTATGTAGCCCAGGCTGGTCTTGAACTCAGCAATCCTCCTGCCTCAGCCTCGTGAGTGCTGAAATTGCAGGTGTATGCCACCACGCCCAGCCCCAATCAGACATAATTTTAAAGTTAGCCATCTTAGCAATGAAAAGAAATCCATGACTGATAAGACGTGATTACATAAATGCATCTCAAAGGATTATGCTGACAAGAAGCCAGACATACACAAGTATGTGTGTGTGTGTGTGTGTGTGTGTGTGTCTGATTCCATTTATACAAAATGCTAGAATAGGAAAAACTAATCTACAGCAAGGGAGTCAGGAGAATTAGGTTGGTGGTCATCCAGGGTGGTAAGAGGCAGAGTTCACAACACAACCTTCTGGATATGGTAATATTCTATACCATAGTAAGTGTTTGGCTGTAAGGTGTATGCAGCTGTCAAAACTCAGCAAATTCACACTTAATAGTGTGCATTTTTCTGTGAAATTTAACATCAAGAAAAAAGCTACAAATAAATAGTATTAATGGTATATATTGATATGCATGCTGAAATATTTATGAGGAAGTATACTCATATCAGCAATTTACCTTGAAATGTATAAAGAAAATGGGTTGATGGATGGATGGAGATGATAGATATGAGATAAAGCAAGTATAATAAAATGTTACAGAGTCCAGATGGTACACACATTTGTGTTTACTATACACATTTTTCAACATTTCTGCATGTTTAAAATTTTTCATAATAAAATGTTTGTAGGGAAAGGAGACTGTATAAGGGATGGGAAAAGTAGGTTAATTGCCAAGAAAAATCATACATACTACTGGCATCCACTAGGGTTTAAATCTGCTATAAGATGCTCAGGGGAAAAAAAAAGGAAAGGAAAATGGCAAAGTTTAGCACACAGTGATAATCTGTTAGGTAACTGCTATATATCAGAAATGTATACTAGAAAACCAGGTAATATGTTACCTCCCTACAAGGTAGGCACATTACCATTTTATAGAGAAGCAAACTAAAGCTCAGGATAGTGCAAAAACTTACTTGAGGCCATACAAGCTGGGATTTGAAACCAAATTAAATGGCCTCTAAGCCCCTGATTCTATACCTTCCATACTCCTATGATGTACAGAAAAAGAACCATGAGCCTAGCACGTCTTTTCTCTTACTAAGATTAGGACCACACCAACAGCACAGCCATGGCACTGCAGAAAATGACACTTCTTGATAACAGCACTCACATTTCTACTGACCACTTCATTTAATTCTCCAAATAGCCCTTATAAAGTCTCCTATACTCTGTCCTCTTCTATCTTCTCTTCATTACAAGGAGAATCTATCCAGGAGGGGCTTAGCCATTACCTCCATGCACATTTCTTAGTAACAGATAATCCAAAGTGTCATCAACAGCTTTCTAGACTATCTGCTCCATCTCTAAAGGCTATAAAGCTAAAAACATTTCACTGACTCTCTTGCAGCTAGATTTTCCCAAGGAAATGGTCTCATGTAAGATTTGAAAATTAGACGACAAGACCAACATGAGGTAATAGCCATAAACTAGGAGGCCAGAATTTACCATAAGTTAATGGCAGGTATGTCTGACTACTCATGAGCCACTGTGGCAAATATTTCCATGTTCTAGTGTCACAGGTACTGAGGCAAAAGGGAGTTAGCAATAAGGTTAGCAATTGGTTTGTGACAAGTCATATTACTCCTAAACATGAAGCACCCGACCTGGTTCTCCCAGAAATACTGTAAAACCCTCTAACAAATTCCAAGCTACTTAAATTGCTCAGAGAGCTACAACAGTCCGCACCTGCAATCCTAACTAGCATGCTTTCTGAAGGGCTCTGCTCCCACCTCCCAGGTTTTGAACCTACACAAATGCCATCCAGACAGGAAATCTATCCAGTACAGAAAAAAGCTTCTCATGTAAAAAGGTGAATAAGGGAGGACAAGGGAGCAAGGAGAACATACAACTGTTCACCAGGGTCTATCAATCTATGCACAGTCTTCTAGGCAAGCAAACCCAGAGGAGACATTAAATGTCTCAACGGACAGGAACAATAAAGCATTTTAAAACTAGGGTCTTTCTCCCTAGATTGAGATTTGGAATAAAGCAAGCCAATCTTGGAGTGGGCCTTGCAAAAGAATGATCTAATTCCAAAGTCACACTGACATGGGGGTCTAGAGACAGATAACTCATGTACAAAAGGATAATTGTTTTTTAACTATCACACCTTATACATAAAGTATTTTTGTTTCCTCCAAAGAAATACTGCCAAGACTCCCAGCTTACTGTCATTATACACAATTTTTCACTTGGTGAGATAATACATCTCCTCCAATCACAGTTATAAGATCCAGAAACACCTGAAAGTGGCATAGAGCCACAGTGGAAGACAAGGTGAGAGAACCATGCTGGCTAATACCATTTTTAGTCAAAAATAAGGAAAGACTATGAAGTAGATAGACTTCTGCTAGCAGTGGCTTATAACTTATACTGAAGGCAATTCCAAAAATGCACCTTCAAAATATTTTGAGTAACTGCAGCACTGCTGTAAAAAAGAACCCTGCTGTATACTTATTTGGAAAATCTTATTTGAAAAAATACATACTTAAGAGTCACATTGTGTAGAGTAAACCCGAAGCGTGGTCATTTGCTTCTTGGTTGATTGCGTATCACCTAAGAAGAAAAATTAAACACCTGCCGTGGCTTAGGGTTTATGGGCATTTGCAAGAAAGACACATGAATTCTCAAACTGCCATGATACCCTGGTGACTGCAAAGTCAACTTAACAATAAAGCATGACTTTGTCGCTAACCACAGATTGGACCCCAATTAACCAATTACCTGATTTACTTTAGCTCTGGTTTGATGACTACCAATAGTCCTCTGAATATTGCTATTCTGCAGGGCTGAATGAGTGAATTATAACTCTTTTATTGAAAAAGTTAAAACTCCATAAAATGACAGTACACCTCATCAATCAGTGCTTAAAATAGCCTCCCTGTTGAATCTAGTTTGTATCTTTTAGTCATCAATAGATCCTGATATACTAACAACTGTCAGATATGTGGTTGCATTTTCAATACCAACCATCACACACACACACATCAGGATTCCACAAAAGTACATGTGAAAGAGGATGGCGCTCAAAAGAAATGAACAAAAATGTATACAGCTATAGTAAGAGTGGTGGAATTAGGGCACATTTTCTTCCTAAAGAAATTTTTATTTCTGTTATGTGAACTATTTAAGAAAACAAAAGCATCTTTCTGACCACGGCATCGATGCAACATCTCACCTGAGAAGTTTGTATTTGAGTACTGGATTATTCTCTTTATCACCTATACAGACAAGGCTGTTTTAACCTCATTTTACAAAAAGCCACTAAACTAGGGGTCATCAAACCATGGCCTATAAACCATATCTAGGTCACCACTTGTTTTTCAAAATAAGGTTTAACAGAACACAGGTTCCTATTTGTTTACATAATGTCTATGGTTATTTTCAGGCTACAAGGGCAGAGTAAAAATTACTATTTGATCCTTTACAGGAAAAGTTCCATAACCCTCACACTAAACCAAAGAATAAGCACCACAGCATATGGAAAGTTCATGAATGAACCATCAGAAGTGCCTCCAGAAGGTCAAATACCATCTCTAAAGGTCAGGATCCTAAGAGACACTGTTAGTGAATGTGGTCCAAAGTAGCAACTCCTCAAGAATGAAGTCGTGTGCAACAGAATCAAATATGCTACATCTGCCAACAGGCCAGGGTCCACAAAAGAACTGATCCCAAGTAGTAACTCTGTGCTAAAGAGCTGCTAGGAAATAGAAGCTCTTGGAGAAAGGTCTCAAGTTTTTAATGCAGTCTCATCACGCTTAGCCAGGTGCCTTCCTGAATTTAGAAGTCTGTCTTCTATTTTTGCAGCCCAATAAATAGTATGCTATCTACTGACAGATTAGATGCAGTCCTAAAAGCTGATTCTTTATTCAACCTCTGAAAAATAAAACAAAGGCAACAACAGCTACTGAAAGCCACTATTAGACCCAGTTCTCTTTGCTACATATCTGGGGAAATTAGCATCAGACAGAGATAAGATAGCCAAAAAGCAATCTTGTTATACTCCAGGAACACAGGGTTCCAGAAGAGCTCTCTGCACAGTTTAAGTTTTCTCCCTCACTGAAAACAGCTAATCAATAAACCAGAACATCAGCTGAGTTTCAGAGCATCAGGCAGATAATGTGGAGCCAGGAAGTATTCTTTGCTATTTAACAAAACCACAGAGCAAAAAGATAATTTTTAGCATCACCTTCCTGGAGTTTTTTCAACAGTGTCTGAGAAGAGGAGATGCAGTTTCTCATTCTAACTCCGCCACAAACTCTGGGTAACTTTGAATGAACCATGATGTCTCTGGGGCCATTTCCTCACTTGGAAGATGAAGCCAGGACAAGTTCATCTGAAGCTCTTCAAGGCCCCAGCATAATGCCCTGCAAGGAACATGTTAACCTCCCCTCCCCTTGACTGTTACTTGGATTTATTTTGGAAAATGCTTCAGAAACAGGATAAAGGAAAAATGCCTGGATTATTCCTGGGAAGTGACATGTGACCACGCTCCTACTTAAAATCCACTTCTCTCAAATGCAAAGAATGATCAGGGAAAACACAGCTCACCCTCCAGGGGCACAATGTATTCCACTGGAAAATTGTTCTCCCAAACTCTCCCAGTCAGGGAAGACCATTTTAGCACTTGGCTGAATGTTTAAGGAATTACACATAGAAAAGCTTCCATGAGCAAACAAGCAATTCAAGACCCAGGTATCCCTGCCTGAACTTTACTCAGCCTCCCAGCCAACAGCACCTCACTCCTGTATCCCTGGATGCCAAAGCATCATTCAAAAGGAGGCTGGCACCGCCACCTTGTTTTTCAGGCCCTTGAATACACTCACCATGTAAATAGACCAGAACCCTGCACTCAGTTCACATTTACAGTAATGGGCATTTGCATCAATTAGGATTATAAACAGACTATGGAAATGAAATGCAACAGGGGAATCAGTTTAAACATTTGGTCATCAGGCCAAATTCTTTTTTCGATCCAATTGACCTAATGAAAAAGCAGAGCTAGAATGGGCATGGTAGGGCTGCAATCTAGTTTACATAAGGCAGGTTGCCCTGGCTCAAAACAGCTATTTCCAAGTAGGAGTGGGAGTCCTAATTGTCTCCCCTTTCACCAGCTCAGAAGTCAAAGCAGCATCTCAGAGCCTCCATGAATCCCTGTCGCCAGAGACTGCCGACCTACTTCTCCCGCAAGGGCATGAGCCTCATGCATCTATGCCGCCCACCCCAGAGCCACTCATCTCCTGGCAGCAATCAGCCTGCTCTCTCTCACACACACAGCCCTTTCCTGAATCCTTATTCCTCCTTCCAAAAGGAAACTAGATGCTAAGGTCTTAAAAATCTCACCTACACAAGGTTAAACCACAATGTGTTTGCACATCAAAGCCACTTAGAAATGGTGTAAACCACCTTGCAGTTCATAAATGCCCTAAGAAACTGCCCTCTGCTAATGTTTAATCAAGAAATTAAGCTAGGGCTTGGTTCCACCTGGCTGTATTCCCAGCACTTTGAGAGGCTGAGGCAAGAAGATCTAAGTTCAAGCCCAGTCTGGGCAATTTACAGTCTTATCTGATAATTTAAATAATGTAGTTCAGTGCAAAGGCGCTGGGTTCAATCTCCAGTACCAGTAAGAAGGAGGGGGAGGGGAAGGGAAGGGGAAAAAGGAAGAGCTTTATCCTTTTTATTTGCCAGAGCCACTCTACATAAAACATCCTTCCAAAGAATGGGGTGCCATGAAGAACACTTTTCCAAAATTTTATTTTGAGACTTGCTAAGTCACTCAATGCCCAAGCTGGGCTCAAACTTGTAAGTCTTCCTATCTCAGCCTCCAGGGTCCTGGGATTACAGACATATACCACCCTGCCTGACAAAGAATACTTCTAAGCAAATCTATCACAAAGTTCTGAAACTATGCAACTTTACTTGTCTTAACAATCAAGTACCGAGCACCCAGTATGCCAACACCAGCCCATGGTTGCCTGTGTCACATAACTACATCACCAGCCACCAAGCAAGATGTGGGAGAGAAAACCTACGCTTGAGGGATCTGCTGGGGCCAGGAAGCCAGGGAAGGCTTCAGGAGAAAAAGTGGCCTCTGAGAGCTCAAAAGGCTATAGCATCTCTGAATATTTTTCATCCATTCATTCATTCATTTCATGGGGCTGAGAACCAAACCCAGACCCTGGAGCATGCTAGGCAAGCATTCTATCACCTCTAGCCCTCTTAGTTTATCAGGCAGATACTATTTTTAAATTTTACAATATTACAAAAGGCTGTGCATGTGTCAGTGCAAGGGACACATGAAAACTTCATACTATGCAATCAATTTTGCTGTGAGCCTGAAACTTCTAAAACGTAAAGTTTGAATGTGGGGAAGAGGAAGGAGAGTGGCCACAGAAAAGAGCAAGACAGTGATAATTCTGTTTTGGGGGAAAAGTCAATATTAATGTTTTCTTTTTCTGACTTTTCAAATTTTCTATGAGGTATGTGTAGCAATACCTTTATAACCAGAAAACTATAAAACACTGAAACAGAGAACTCAAAAAGAGGAGGTAACAGTTTTTTTTATTTTTTAAAAAATCTCTAGGTCAGGCACGGTGGCGACACCTATAATCCCAGCACTCCAAAGGCTGAGGCAGCAGTGTTGTCAATCAGCAGAGCGGTTTTTTGTTTTTTGTTTTTGGGGTTTTTTGTTTTTGTTTTTGCTCAATTCAGACTGAAAGTTGGAAAACTGCAGCTCTGTTAGTGGCTCTGGGTTTTAAGAGCCTGTGTCTCACAGCCCTTAATGTTACAGGTCTGGGTTCTTGGCTACCCCCATCAGCACCTCAGCAGCCTGGTCTAACCCTTGTCTTCCTGCCACTGGTTAACCCACTGAGACACCAGTAAACAATGGTGGTTGATACCAGTAGCCTCTGGTCTTTGCCACCCACTGCCGTTGGACACTGGTGGTCAACACCAGCTGATGCCAGTTGTCAAGCAGCTGCTGGTCTCTTGCCACCAACATCCATGGATCTTGTTTGTTTCAGCCTCCAGTCTCTGAAATTCTTCAGCGCTATCACCCCCTAAAGTTTATAGCTCTTTTTAAGATGACCACTCTTCCCACACTACTCAAGATAAAATCCCGAAGATTTAAAGGACTTTTCCATGTCACACTACCCAAGAAATAAACCAGGAGCAGATATATAGGACCAGAATTACAGGACAAAATAAGGAGAGTGCTGCTTATTAAGAATAACAGAGGGGCACGCCATTGCCCAAATCTGAGCTACTTAATGACTCAACTTCAAGGCTGCTGACTGATCCAAATTTGAGGATTCTAATTGGTCCAAATTCTAGCAAGCTGCCATCAAGGTGGACAGCTCCTGGAGCAGGTGGGCATCTAGGACAGCTGCAACCATGGCTGTCAATCAAAGAGGGCCTCCTCTGGGTGGGGAGGAGGGATTCGAGGCTGGAGAGAAGTGGAGATTCCAACAGCTTCTAGTGAATCTCAAGAGGAGGCCTGCTGGATTACATAGTAAATTCAAGGCCAGCCTGGACTATGCAGCCAGACAGTATAAAAAACATTTTTTTTCAAACTATACCCTAAAAAGTCACCAAAACTACACACTGAAATCATCAAACTATACACTGAAAACAAATACTTTGGTCTGTTAATTATGCTTAAATTTAATTTTCAAAAGTTTGAAAGAAAGCTTTAGAACTCTTACATTTCATTTTAAATAGCATAAATTATAATGTAAATGTTATCCTCTTTATGGAATGTTCTTACAAGTACACTAGTAGCAGATGTTCCGATTCAATTTCTAGGAGGTGGAGGTCCCTTACAGTTAAGGGCTGAGGATGCAGCTCAGTGGTAGAGTGATTGCCTAGTGTATGCCAGGCCCTGGGTTCTATCAACAGCTCCAAATGAAAAAAGACAATTAATTAAATACAAGTAAGTGCTCTAATTTGAGGTTTACCAGTTTTGGACGGGGGGGGTCTTATAGCCTACCATGACTAAAGATAACAACTATAATTCTGTCAAATAAAAAGGTTGTTAAATAATAACAGTTATTGTTTAAGGGGTGCAAAATTTCAGTGGGAGGGCTCTGGATGTGGATGGTGGTGATGGCTTCACAACCATGTGAATCTAGTTAATGCCACCAAACTAGATTTTTAAATAGTTAAAAGCCACATTTTATGTATATTTTACCATAACAAAAGTAACTTTTCAGATTTGATTATTTTAAGTACATTTTTGCAGTACATAAAGACTACAAACATCTGGAAAGTTGGCACATGTGCATGATACATCTTAATTATTTTTCCTTTCCCTTCCCTCATCCCTTTTACATCCAATATGAAAAGAGATGTAAGTACTCTGCCTGATTCCTCCGATAGGCTTCTTTCTACACGCGAGTTTCCATCACTTCTATTACATTAAATGTAGTGTGAGGTCCCTGAGAAAAAGTTTTCCATTTGGTGATTCCTACAGAGTCCACAGAGGTACAGAAAGGTGAGTCTGGGATCACAAATCCACGTCCCCTGGGTGAAAGGGAGGTGCATGGAAAAGCCAACTCCAAATTTACTGCCACTCTGATCTCATTCATCAAAAAAAAAAAAATTACTGAGTGCCTGCTGTGTGCCAGGGTGCAGGTCTACCGCCTGCTTCCTGGACTTTGCAATACAATGACCTGCTTTCAGTCAAAATATTCCCTTCCTAACATTACAGAACATGGAGTGACTCTTCTTTCTCAAAGCAACCGTCTTCTCATTTTCTTTGTCTTTGTACTCTGAAATGATAAAAACCTACAGAAGAGTTGCAAAAATAAGACAAAGAACTCTATATCCCAGACTCAATAACTATTGATGCTCTGGTGTGCCAGCTTTATCACAAAGTCTAACCATTCCTTGCTCCTTTCCTTTCCTTTCCTGACCTCCATCCACATCCATCTATTTCCCTCCCTCTCCCTCTCCTTACAAAAACTTTTTCTTGAGTCATTTGAGATTGAGTTATAGACCTTTCTTTTTTACCCCTAAACATGTCATTATGCATTTTCAAGACAAGGGTGCTCTCTTACACAACGGCACATGGCTATCAGTTCCCAGTACTTTAACTCTGATTCAATAGTGTCACCTGATGTACCGTCCACACTCACACTGCCTGGTGTCCACGTGAAGGGAGGAAAGTGACCTGAAGGCTCATTTCTCATCCCCTAGACACACCAAAGAGATCGCCTGCAGAGAAACCACATTCCGCAACCTGGCTTACTCCTGAGCTATCCCAGGGACCTTTCCTAAAGGACCCCCAGGCAGAAGGAAACTCATTATTTTAAAATTCCTTCCTGTGTTTCTTAGTGAAGCTCTCTGACAGTAATACCTGCCTTCTATTTAACCTGATTTCTCCATGCTTCAACAATTGATTTACTTTCCTTACTGAAAGTATCTGGATAAAAATATCATCTTGTAATGAAATTGAGTGGATCCCTTCCACTCCTTCCCAAGTAAAAATGACCGAATCCCAGTAGCCCTCTTACTGAGCACCCCTCTGAGCACCTCAGTTCACAGCACAGTTTCCATCACCGGTCCCCCAAAAAGATGTTTTAGGCATTTCCCCCAAGTACCTCCTCGTGAAAGTTTAACACAATGGATACAATGTCCTGTGTGAATGCACCATATCTATGGCTATGGTTTACACATAGAAAGTGTATGTGCACCACCCACCCAAGACACATTTTAAATAAATTTGGGGGGAAAGGACCGAGCATTGAACACAGGGACTTCTAAACTACATCCCCAGATGCACCCCACACTTGAGATAGGGTCTGGCTAAGTCACGAAGTTGCTCAAAATATGGAAGACTGCATATCCAAACAAAGAGCAGAAGTCTTGGTTAATCTTCTTACAAGGTGCTGGAGGAGCTCTGACTGCCCAGCAGTTCCCACAGGGCACCTTGCAGAGATCTCTGTGCCAGACTACCCAGCACTCTAAACAGGTGGGCAAGGTCTCAGAACACCTGTGATCACCGCCCGCCTGCTCAGCAGAACCAGAACGTCTCTCTCCACGTCAATTTCCACTTGACGTGGTACACAGCACCCTACGTTAAGTTCCCCAGGTGGTGTCAGTGAAGGGGCCTGGTAGAGAATATCCAGGTCGCTCTGAAGCAGAATTTTCAAATATTTAACCTAGAATTCTGGAAGGAACCAAGTGGACTACCTCGTAAAGTAATTACCACCACCCTGTCCTAAACTACTTATATGCTTACAAAAAAATGAACAAATATCAAGTTTTTGTGATCTCTCTGATTTCATGCAGTGATGATAGTCTGGAAACTTAAACATAAAAATAAGGTAGTCTGTGAAAGAACTAAGCTTCAGGCGGAAATCTGAATACAGATGACTTTTACAAGCAGGAGTTCCACTTTCTTTCCAGAGTACAGCTCCAAAAATATAATTTAAAAAAAAATCAGTCAGGAAACCAGGCTGGCGGTACATATCTATAATCCCAGTACTCAGGAGATTGAGGAAGAGGATCACCAGGGGGTCCAGGCCAGCCTGGGCTACTTAGAGAATTCAAGGCCAGCCTGAACTACGTGCGAGGTCCTGTCTCAAAAACTGAATAAAATTCCTTTGGATACAGAAATAACATCCTCAACCAATAAGAGCTAACTGACTTAAATATGACAACTCACCCGATGACAACCAAATACACAGTCTTTCAAGTACACATGGAAAATATGGGAAATAGCAACCCTTAGCAAATTAAAGGAACTAAAATAATACAAAGTATATTATGAACATAAAATATAAATTAAATAAAACATAAATAAAATTAAACTAGAAATGAGTAACAAAAAGAGTCTTTAAATACTTGAATATTAATACATTTTTAAATTAACTCATGGGCCAAAGAAAGTCTCAAAGGAAATAAAACACTGTGATCTGAACTAAAATATAATACACATATCAAAATTTGTGAGGCCAACTAAAGCAGTGCTTTTTGATATTAAATGTCTTTGTTAGAAAAAAAGAAATAATTCATACATTAAGCATCCACCTTAAGAAACTAAGAGGAAACTAAACAACAACAAAAAAAAAAACCCAGAAGAATAAAAAAGTTTAGAGCAAAGCTCAACGAAAATGAAAAGAGAAAAACAATGAAGATCATAAGTAAAACAAAGAGCTGGTTCTTAGATCAATAAATTGATAAACCTCTAGCATCACTGACAAAAACTAAAAGAGGAAAGAATTATCCAAATCAAGAGAAGGAAAAAAGGTGTATGTATCACTGCAGGCCTCACAGACAACAAAATGATAAGTGGATGCTACCAGCAACGTTCCTCACATAAATTCAACAGCCTGTGAGAAAGACTAAGTCGTCTTCCAAATGCATGAACACGGGACTGAGGATGAGCTCAGCAGTAAAGAAGTTGCCTAAGATGTGAGAAGCCCTGGGTTTGAAAGCTGGAGTAGCGGGTAGAGGATGAACTCCCAACTCACCACCAGTGAGAAAACAAAAGAACTCAGTCCAATTTTCAAATCACAGACAAAAGACTTCGCACTTTACAAAAGGGGCAGCTGCATGGCAAATAATTATGTAAGAAGATGCTGGCATCGACATCCTTAGCTACTCAGGAATTACAAACAGAAACTGTAATAAGACAACCCTGTGCACTGAACTCAAAGGGCTACAACTGAAAATGCCAGTAATGAGGAGGCGATTTAGCTCAGTGGCGCCACCACCTGCAACGCAAACACAAGGTCCCAAATTTGATCCCTGGTACTAGAAAAAGCCAGTAAAACCAAGGGCGCAGGATAACACTGCCAAGCCGATCGCGGGGGCTGAGTACTAGAAAATTTAGGGCCATCTTTGCAGAGACATGGTTTTGTTGCTGTTGTTTGGCTTGGTTTTTGTTATTTTTTTTAACTAAGTGATTAAAGCAATTACTCACATCACAGAAATATGAGAAACCAAATCAACCTCACTCATCAAAACCCAAAGCAAGGAAAAACAAAATCATTCCTGCGACTGTCAATCCTGCATGAATCCTTAATTCATCGGATTTTTTAAAACGGTCTGTAAAGCAGGCCCTGGGGTCTTAAGTGTAACCTTGGGCACCACACAAGGTCACTGCCCTGTTCCTCTCAGACACAGCCTGCTCTTCTTCCTGGCCACCAGGAACTGAGCAACTTTGCTCCCCCATCCCCCTCCCCAGGAAGTTTCTTCTGCCTTGGGGCCAATCGATCACAGATTGAAAATGTGTTTGAATCGTGGGTGCCAGATATTGTGCCCAACAACGGGATGGCTGCCCAACACATCGCACTGGGCCATCTCGCCAGCGCTGGGGAAGAAGTGGAGAGATCGTGCCAGGTCCTTCTCGTTTCCTCTGTTGCCATCCACGTAGTGCTCACTCCTTGCCAGGCATCAGCCTGTGAGCTTCACTAACACTGCCGCAGTCCACTCGGTCCTCACAGCAGTCCTGTAAGGTAGTTTGCCCCATTTCACACATGAG
The DNA here is from genome assembly GCF_012274545.1 of Fukomys damarensis. Classification (NCBI taxonomy): domain Eukaryota; kingdom Metazoa; phylum Chordata; class Mammalia; order Rodentia; family Bathyergidae; genus Fukomys; species Fukomys damarensis. The sequence continues at coordinate 22,366,674 of NW_022900940.1, read as the reverse complement.
GAAATTGAGGCACAGAGAGGTTGGGTACTGTGCCTGAGCAGGCAGTAGAGCCACGTGAAAACCAGCACTCAGCTCTGCTCAGCAAAGATGCAAGATTCCTGGGCTTTCTTCCTCCGAATGTCTGAGCAGGAGCGATCACAGACTGGCAGTGCTCTTCCAGCCAAGAACAGCAGGGCCAGTCACCCCTATCACCTGCAAACCTGGATGGCCTTCAACTACTTAAAGCCTGAGTGCTCCGGCATTCTCCTATTACACTGGCCAAAGAGGATAAAACTCAGGTTTTATAGAGTCCTTGAGGTCCTTAAGAAAAGAGCACCTGGGGTCCTTCCTTTTTTATTTTTCAGTACTGGGGTCAAACTTGTGATCCTCCTGTCTCAGCCTCCCTCAGTGCTGGGATTATAAGCATCTGCCACCATGCCCACTCATCTGGTCCTTTCTGAGCAGCCACCAGGAATCACTCACAGGAAAGAAACCCCTGTGCTGGACTCTCCCTGCCTGGGCAGTAGGAAAGCTTACATTTCTGGATCCATGAAGAGTGTATAACTGATGTATCAGAGCACAAACAAGTGACAAACAGGACACTGCTTCTTTAAAAACAGCAAAATCCCAGGAAGAGGATTCAGCTCAGTGGTTCCTCTGCCTGCCTTGCAAGAGCAAGCTCCCAAGTTCAATCCCCAGCAGCAAAAGAGAAAAAAAAAAAAAAAAAAAAAAAAAAAAAAAAAAAAAAAAAAGAGCACTCCTGGAGAAACATCTCACACACAGATGCCCAACCAGACATGCCACATGAACCTTGGAGGTTTCTAAAGACCGCACCAGAGGAACACTGAGAAAGATACGGTGGACCCTTGACTTAGGAACCCAATTGGTTCCCGAGGGCTGGTGAGTTGTAAGTCAATACAGCTGAGATCTGGATGTTTACCGGGGTACACGGGATAGATAACAAGAGACAGATGAATCTTCCATTAACCTAATTAACCCAAGTTGTTCATATGCCAGGCCAGTCATAATGTGAGGGTCCACTGTACTTGAACAGACCTCAGTGCCACAGTCTCCACTATACAGACCCATTAGGGCAAGGCCACTGAGGGCACACAGGAAATGGACACATCGTCACACAAAAATCCCAAAGCCACACTGCATCTGCCTTCTTTATTCAGTATAGAGGCAATTTTAAAATAAACATCACAAATCTAGATACCAGAATAACAAAGTTGTAGGTTGAAAACTGCTAAGTCATTCTAATTTTCCTTTGTTAGAATAAGGGGTAAACAAGCAATGTTTCCCACTTCATCCCTTTAACAGACGCAAACCCAGCTGATGGTTATATAAGACAAAGCAACTAAATAGGGAAAGGATAAAGGTACAAATCTCCCAAGCCTTGGGTTTCATGGGGCTTTCATAAGCTGCAAAGAGGTTGGCTTTTCCTAGTTTAGTGGACAAATGCTCACAGACACTAACAAACTCAACCCATTTCATCACAGTATCTGGAATTGTCTAAGGATTATTTCCCCACCCCTGGGCAGCTTCACAGGCCACCACAGAAGACTAGAGATAAGGGAAACTAGACAAATGTACTAAATATGCTACATTCAGTCCACAATATACCGCCGCATGCCCCACAGCCTTTTTTTCAAATAGGCCAAAGGTTTGTTACCTTTTTAATACAAGTTTAAATTTACAGAGAACTTGAAATTACACAAAGAACTATTTACTTGTAAAGATGACTTAGCATAGATGCTTTATCGTTTTATTGCAGGTATGTATGTGTGGAGATATACAGATTTCTTGAACCATTTGAAAATTATTTGACAACATAATGCCCCTTCTCCTTAAATACTCCAGTATATAACTATCAAAATTAAATAACATGGATACACTGCTATCATCTAGTCTACAGACACACACATTTTGCCAAACCTCATAATAAAGTCACTTGCAGGAAAATATCACACCACAAGTTACACTAGTTGTCACACAAAAGAATTTCAAGTTTTAAACTAACAAAGCAAACGAAAAACAGGAAACAAACAAAAATGAAAAATACTAAAAATACCAGTAACACCACAATGCTGAAAAGGAAAAGGAAGCGAGCTTTTACATAAACAGAAATTCAGACACTTCCATAGCATGAATAACTGTGATTCAGTTTGTCCAAATTAATTCAGATTTTGCTTTAATTTAAAAAAAAAAAAAAAAGCCTAGGGCCAGGGATTTATTTAGCTCAGCGGTTTGGTGGCCTGCCTCCAAGGTTCTGAGTTTGATCCCCGTATAAAAAAAAAAAAAAAAAGCCAACTTCACCCAGACCTAATCTTGACTTCACAGACATGATTTTAACCACCTTTCTTTCTTTCTCAGTACTAGTAATTGAACCCAGGGCCTCTGCTATCCTTTCTCTAAGCTATTTTCCCAGCCCTTTTAAAAAAATAGATAGATAGATAGATAGATAGATAGATAGATAGATACTTTTTTTTTACTTATTAGTGCATGTCTGTAGTACATACACAATGTTCACATTCCTTGTGTGGAGTTGGTACATATACGTAACACAATTTAATTCCTTTTTTCTTCCCTTTTCCCTTCCCTCCCTCCCCAGTTTTTTTGAGACAGGGACTTGCTCAGTTGCTAAGAGCCACGGCTGGGCTCACACTTGTGACCCTCCTACCTCAGCCTCTCACAGGCACGCACCACTATACCTGACTTCTTGTTTTTCTTTTTTTTTTTAATAACAAAAATTTTCTGAAACACATCCATGTCCAAGACTCAGAAATTCCCTAAACTGTTATCCCACACACACACACACACACACACACACACACACACACACACGCGAGCGCGCGCGGGCGCGCGCGGTGTAGTTTCAGCTTTCAAAACTATTTTCCCGAATTTCAGTTGACCTCAAAGAAATCGTGAAAACTGACATTTGACAGAACAATTACAGGAAACTAATAGTGTTATGATGTACTTTGGGCCAAGGTACCAGCTACAGAGTTGTCATAAAAAGAAAAAGGCACACATTAACCAAGTTAATAAAAGTTATGACAGATATTCTGGAGTGGACTAGCAAAGATATAAAACGCAATGTAATAAACGTCCAACAGCAGTGTCGCAACAACCCTCACCCCTCACTAGCACACTCTGGCTTGTCCCCTCCCGTCCACCCAGGGAATAATCAGCTGGAGCAGGCTGTGTGGAGAGCCAACAGGGCAAGGAGCTCCATTTTTATGGTATTGGTCATGGGGTGGGACTCAGACACACAAGAATCCCGAAACCAAATGCATTCCACAAACACATGACCCCATTTCAGCCAAAGTCCACACTCAGCTTAACAAACCAGGAGGCCTTTTCTTAGACCAAGGTTCATCTGTCAGCATTTCCAAATAGTTCCGGGCCAAAGAGCCCCCAGCCAGTCCCTGAGAGCTTGGCACAGCAGGCTGGACAGGCAAGGGACTTAGGGAACACTGCCCAGAGGGGGCAAGAGCGGTAGAGTCGAAGGAGAAAGCTGAGACCACACATCCCTGAAACTGTCAGGATTTCTGACCAGAGAAAAACCACCAAACGTGGCATACTCACAGGAGATGCTGCCTAGGTCAGACCATGCGAGCCCTAAAGACAGAATGGGGCCTGCTTCCTGGGTAAGGTGGTGGCCAGAGAAAGAAACAAAAACAGAATAATGATCAACTTGCTGTGGAGAGCTGTTACTGCTCAACCTGAGGCAAAGTCCTCAGTGACCTCATCTGTAAAATGGTCTCCATGCTCTTTCCATACTAGGAGAAAGAGAATGCACACTGGACTCGAAATCTGGCCCCAGGACTTATTAACATGACACTCTATACCTCAGTTTCTTTATCTGTAAAATATCTATTATGAATTGTGCTGCTATAAACATGGGTACACATCTATCTCTGTAACACAAAGTTAACTTTGAGAAGATACCTAGGAGGGGAGTAGCTGGGTCAAATGGAATTTCTTCTTTCAGTGTTTTGGGGGCACTCTCCATACTGATTTCCACAATGTTGTAGTAGTTCACATTCCCAACAATGCAGAAAGGCTCCCCACCTCCCCGCAGCCTCGCCACCATCTATTATTTGATTTCTGACAACGGCCATTCTTCCTGGGATAAGATGGAATCTCAGTATTATTTTAATTTCCATTTCTCTAATAGCTTGAGATGTTGAACATTTCTTCATGTGTGTACTGGGCATTTGTACTTCTAGGAAGTGTCTATTCACTTCCCATTTTTTGATTGGGTCTTTTATTTGTGGAGTCTTTTTTTAGCCTTTATATATTCTAGATATGAGTCCTCTGTCTGAGGAATCACTAGCAAAAATATTTTGTAGGTTGTCTCTCAACAATACCTACATCTTGGAAGTGGCCCATAAGACCATCAAGAGAATGAATGAAAAGATGAAGAAAATGTGGTATTTACATACAATGAAATACTACTTTGCCATGAAGGGGAGAGTTGAGTCATTTGTAGGAAAATGGATGTACTTCGAGATCATAATGCTAAGTGAAATCAGACATGGAAGCTTAAATATCACATTGCTTCTCTTATATGAAAAACCTAGAGCCCCGTGGATTTAGCTCAAGTGGTTCTGCCACCTGTCTCCCAGTTGCAAGGACTCCCCAGGACCAAAAAAAAAAAAAAAAAACCAGAAAAACTTAAGAGTAAAAACAAAGAGCAAAATAAAAGACAGAAAATAGGAAGTAAGAAGGTTGATCATTCTCGGAGGGGAAAGCGATAAAGAAAGGATGAGAAAAGGAATTGAGATGTGTTATGTACATGTACCAATCCACATAAGGAATGCAAACATTAAGTACTGTAAACATATATAAGTGCATAAATACATAATGCAAAAATACATAAATGCTACAAACAAAAAAAATAAGATTCTACCAGCATCAATGGGGCTAGATATGATGGTGAACAACAGCTTACAAAAGAAGTTTATTCCTCACTCCCCATGAGAAATTTCAGAGTCTGGAAGCCCAGGATTTGCAAAGTGGCCCTGTTCCGCAAAGTTCTTAGAGGACAGATTTCCTCTTTCTTGATGGCCTTCATCCCAGTTACCTCAAGGTTCAAGATGGAGGTTTGAATTCCAGCCATCATGTCTTCATTCTAAAAGAAAAAAGGTAGGAAGACACAAGATCCCAGGAAACAATGAATATAATCTGATGGCCATCCTTAGCTACAAGGAGGAGGGATATAAATACATATAGTTTGATTTCAGACAGCCATGTATTCAACTACAACATGGGGTTCTACAACTAGAAAAGAAGAGAACAGACAGATCTGTGACACCCCATCTCATTTTAAGGATTAAATTAGAAAATATATCCAGTGTCTAATGCTTGCTGGGCCCACAAACAGTTCCAGGCACCCCCTCGTGGTGACACTGACACTGTACAGAGTGTGGTCCCAGCAGCCTCAGAGCCCTTCAGTTAGCAGCCTCCACCACCTGTTCTGTCCCTTATGGTCCCATCTCTGGCCATCGCCCATATGCAACCTGTGTCCCAGCCATACCAAAGCTACTGTCTGCAGGATGAGCTACCGTCTGTGACACTCTGGGTCTTCCTCACCTCACTTTATTCCCAGGTGGCACTGGTGCTCTCCCAACAGGCTTCCTCCACATGGCATCCACCACCAGAATGGACAATAGCATCTGCCATTTGGTGCTAGCCAATCCTACACCCTTCTACACAGCTTCTCGGTGATACCCACAGCTCTATGTCACAGATATTACGCTGCCCCCATTTTAAAAAAGAAACTGAGGTATAGGGAGGTTAAATGGTCTGTCCCAGGTCACACAGGTGGTACAACACAGGTTACTGACCAGAGTCTATTCTGTCAGCTACCACAGTACCAACTGTACCAGTTAACTGTCAATGTGACTGGAGACTCAGACACCCCTGGAGAGATGACTGGATCCTGGGCACCATATTCCCCTGGTGGTCAAGGCTGAATGTGCTGTTGGGAGGTCAGGCCAAAGGCAGAGGAGGTTGGGTCTCTGGGCAAGCTCGGGAGGATTTATCTCTAGCCCCCATTCTTCCCCTACGGTGCCCTACGTTGCTTCCCAGCTGCCCGGAAGTAAGCCATCTTTGCTCTTCCACACCCTTCCACCATGATGTTTCTGCCCTGGAGATATCTGAAACTGTGAACCAAATTAAACCTCCTGCCTTTAAATTGAAGGTAGCTTATCCCATCAATGTGAACGCTGAGTAACAACTAGCAACCAATGCGTTGGCCCTTCTGAGAGGGAAACAGAGAGAGACAAATAGACAGAAACAGACACACCCCAAATGAGGGAGACTCTGTCCATTACAGTCAACAATGCTAATAATAAAACTGAATCTAAGCATCAAGGCAACAAGCTTTACTCGATGGCCAAAGAACAGTGAAACAGGAACTCAGCTCACAGATCAACTTCTCAACTGACTTAGGACTGAAAAGTCATAGATATAAAGTAGCAGAAATGAGGGGAGGACACAGGCCAGCAGAAGGAACATTCACGTCTTTTCCTGGATTGGGTGAAGACTACTTGAAACCTGGGTGCTACCTCTTTTTTCCCTCTTCTGGTCTCGCATCTTGAGTCATGGTGGCTAGCGGGTGTGTCATTTAGCATGGAACTTAGACTAAAATGAATTTAGAGGCTATGTGGAGGTTACTCTGATGGCCTTCTGAGATCCAACTGCCTAAAGGGGAACTTCCAGACTTAGACATCCTGTCCTCAAAGTACACGATATGGGCGGGGGGTGGGGGTGGAAATTCACCTGAGTCACCTGGACTGTACGCTGGGACCCAACCACATCAGGTTACCTCAGTGCAGACTGGTATCATAGTGTCATTTTAGAACAGGAATGCTCAAACTATATTCTTTAGGCTGTGTACAGCCCACTGCCTCATTTTTTGTTTGTTTTGTTTTGCAGTACTAGGAATTGAATCTAGGGACTTCTCAATGAATTACATTCCTTACAACCCTTACAACCCCCCCCCCAGCTTTTTTTCTTTTTTTTTTTTAGACAAGGTCTCACTAAGTTACCCAGGCTAGGCTCAAATATGTAATCCTCCTGCCTCAGTCTCCTAGGTAGCTGGATGTACATCACCACACCTGGCCCAACCCATTTTATACATAAACTTTTACTGAAACACAGCCCACCCACCCACTAGTTTATAATGGGAGAGTTGCACTACACAGCCCCACAAACCCCAAACTATTTCCTATCCAGTCCTTACAGGACACATCCCCCTCCATGTTCAGACCGTCAGCTTCTTAAGGCAGGGCCTGTGCTTTCTGCTCCCTCTATTGCCTGCTTTCTCCGGGTGCCGCTTGGCACACACACACACACAAAGGGGAACAACAAATTTCAGGGGAAAAACTTTCCAGTCTCCCGTGTCTCCAGCACAATCACTTCAGCCTTCTTCCGGGTATCAAAGCAAAGAGGAGTGTGACTGGTGGAAGATGACACTTCGGGCCTGCTGGGAATGTGAAAGTTTCCTGATCCTGTCCAGATCATATTCAACAACCCAAAAGCTCAGGTGAACTGTCAGGGTGGATTTATCATGCTTTTAGTGGCCTGCCAGAGCTCCGATGGTGTGACTGCTACAGAGACACAATGACCACTACAGAGACAAAAAAGAGCAGCAGGTCATCTCTATCTGCCCCTCAACCACTGCACTCCTCCCCACCCAGCCCCATCTCCACCCACACTTAGGGAGACCCTCAATCCCACCCTCCCCAGGAGGCTTCCCAACACCAAATGCCCACCTCGGCCCATCCTGCAGGCTGTGTGACTGGCCTCACAGATGAACTCTTAGAACATCCCAGAAAGAACCACTAAAACCTGATGCTGGATGCCTTTTAACTTCTTATACTCTCATTGATATATTTTAAAAGGGCCAAACCACACAGAAACATAAATAGTCCTCTGAAAATTCCAACACAAGAAGAAAAAGTTCTCCATGGCCCAAAGGCCTTCTCTGACCTTCAAGGAATAGAAGTGCAACACAACTGTACAATGTTTCATAATTTTATCGTTGTTATTGATATAGCATGAAGCACAAATAAAGCACTTTCTGGGTGACCATATTCAATCCAGTGTGATTTATCAAAAATCAAATGCTGGACTTATCTTCTTTTTAATTCTGTCCTGGCCTGGCCCCAAATCACAACAGTGGGAGCCAAGCAGAACTGTAAAAAGCCTCCCATGTTTCCGGCAAAATCACTTCAACCTTCTTCCAGGGATCAAAGGCCCAAATCACTTCTCTACCTAGAGTCCTCAGTCAGCTGTTCCCAAGCAGACTGAAGACCACAGATGGCCAAGACAGGCACCCACAGTGCACATCAAACATTTAAGTCCACTGTATCCTCCGGTCTGGGAAGAAGAGCCAAGGCAGACCTGCAGATTTGCTAAGGTCAGGTCTGAAGCAACCGGACAGCTCACCTTCTAGGTGCCATGAAATTACTTACTCACTGGTCTGTCTGAAACATGAGCTACTTGGTCTACACACTTCTGCCAAGCACTGGTGGTGCCTGTGATGGCCTCGCAACAAAGCTACAAGGTTAGCAATCATTTTACAGTTGGGGAGACCAAGACTCAATAAGTTAAGCAACCTGCTCAAGGTCACTTAGCAAAAAGGAGACAAAGCTGGAGCCAGCCATGGTGGTACGCCTCTATAATCCCAACACTCTGGGAAGCTGAGGCAGTAGGATTCCAAGTTTGAAGCCACCCTGGGCAACTTAGTGACTTAGTGAGATCCTGTCTCAAAAAATAGAACAAGGGCTAGGGATGCAGATCAGTGTAAAGGCCGTGGGCTCAATGCCCAGTACTGCAAAAAGATTTTTAAAAGAGGCAAGGCCAGAATAATAGACTTCACCAGCTTAGGCACCTGCATTGCTCTGCTCAGAAGCAATGCAACTGGCAAGAGGAACAGCCAGCCTTTGCCTTCAAAAACCCAGGAGACAGCAACAGGAAATTGCCCAGGGCAGGAACAACCCACTGGCCTATCCCCTGCAAGTGGGAGTATGAGATGGCTTAGCTCCCTAGAAAGACTTGGGCGCTTTCTATATAGGACCCATCTGTCCTGTGATGCAGCAATTCCAATCCTAGAGATTTACTCTAGAGAAATCAAAGCATATGTCCAAACAGTCACTTGCACACAAATAGCAGCTTCACTTGTAACAGCTCAAAACTGGAAGCAACCCCTCAGTCCACCTAAGGAATACAGAAGTTACACCATATCCACAGGATGCAATATCACTCAACAATAAAAAGAAACAAGCTACAAACCACCGAAGGCACAGCAACATGGACAAATCACAGGGCATTATGAGGAGCTTAATAAACCAGATCCAAAAAGGAAATCCTGTCTACTTCCATTTACATGAAATCCAAGAACCCACGAAACTGATTCACAGTAACAGAAATCAGACAGGGCTTGCAGGGGAAGCAGAAATGGCTGGAAGGAAGCACAAAGAACTTCCCAGGGAGGGAGAAAGTAGAAAATTTCTGTATGTTTCAGAGCAGTGCTTAGATGCTGTAAACAACTGTCAAAACTCATCAACCACAACTTGTAAGATTCTGCATTTGTGGCACATCAATCACACCTTTTAGAAAAGGTCTTCATACTAATTAATCATTCTGATGATAAAATGGAAGACAGAGATTATCACATGTATACTTCCAAATTTGATTATTCAACACTATTTGAAGAAACTCTGATTTGCCCGTTAGAGGAAATTAGTTTTATTCACCGGCATTAGAGACACTTTGCCTCAGAATATTACCTACCTTACAGTATTTGCCCAAAGGGTCTGTCTAGCAGACAGAGATGAATGAGTCCACCAGCCCTGCCTAACAAGCTCACTTATGGTCATGACAGCACCTAGGCCGGTCCAGGAAAGAGATACCTGTCACCATGGTAACTACTGAGGGGTGGGAAAACGGGAGGGGGGAAGGGAGACAGGGATCTCAAGACCCAGCTTAGAACTACGACCACGTGGCATTCTGAATAATGGCCTCACCCTCAACATGCCCATACTCTAAAGCCTGGCACCTGTAAATGTTGCCTTATATGGCAAGGACTTTGGCATGTGGCAGATGTGATTAAGGATCTTGAGATGGGAAGATTATCCCAGATTATCAGGTTGGGCAATCGCAGAAGTTCTCCCAAACGAGAGGCAGTGATGGAAAGGCAGAGGCAGACACCGGACTGACACAGTTCCAAGCCAAGGAACAGCACAGTCACTATATGCCTCTCCCTTAAAGCCTCCAGGGGCAGTGCCAACACCTTGCCTGCCACCACCTTGACTCTGGCTCAAGAAAAGTGATTTGAGACTTTTAGCATGCAGAACTTCATGAGAATAAATCTGTGTTGCTTTGAGCTACTGCGTTTGCAGTCATGTGTTGTAACAGCCGTAAGAAACTAAGGCAGACTAGAATCCTTAAATCCGGGACAGCTTCTGCCAACAGTCCATGTTCCCCAAAATCAACTCAAAATTTCTAATGAGTATTCAAGATAATAACTTTTTTTTTTCCTTAAAAGACAGTGTCAGAAAGTATCCCCATTCTCACAATTGGGAAGAGACTTCTTCAACAAGAGTCAAGGAGAACCAACCATAAAAGGAAGCAACTAGAACATATGGCCACAGTAAAATTAACACTCTATGTTTATCAAGATACACACTGTATGAAATGAGTCCAGACAGAGGCCAGACTAAGCCACTCGTTGGGGTCAGAGTTGGGGAGTGACCGTGGAGGACAGGCACCATAGCAGATGCTGGCCCTTTGATCTGGCACAGTCCTCTGTGAAGCTCTGACCTGCACACACTCCTGATTTGTGTACTTTTCTACCTGTATGCTGCACTTCAAAGTTAATCCATAGTTACGCAGAGATGATGTGCAAAGGTATGAGCAGCTTTATTTTTTCTCAACGGTTTCTTCAAAGAGCTAAACAGATTAAAGTTTACCTTAGGAAAAAAGAGAAAACATAAAAATCGTTCATCATCCCATTAACCCAGGAAAACTATGGTGACCATTTGCTGTAAATCTCCAGATGCATACTTTTTTACACACTGAGAAAGTATGGGAGGGTGGATGCTGCAGGGAGTGGTTAATACAAAGCAGGTGCTCAATAAATATTTTAAACCTTAAGTGAATAAATCTTATTATACACTGTTTTGTAACCCAGGCAACCACCCCTTTACTATTACAGTAAAGGAAGCAATCAGTGTCCCTAAGGATGTTCTTGTACAGCCTTGGAACAGTCTGGCAGCCTAGACAGCAAGATGTGCAAACACTTCCTGAGTACACACAGGCAAGAACATAAAATCCAGGGCAGGGATTTTCAACTATGGTATTACCTAGTGTTGGTATTTTGTTTTACCAAGAGAACAAATTTAAGATACTTAATTAATATACGCTCAAGTGGCATGTGTGCCTGCGCGTGTGTGTGTGTGTGTGTGTGTGTGTGTGTGTGTATAAGTATGTGCATGCTGGCAATCAAACCCAGGGCTTTCTGAATGTAAAGCAAGCTCTACTAGAGCCCCAGCATTTGCCAAGGGTGACTTATTTGAGTGAAACAAACAGTCCCAAAATGCTGGGGGCTACAACTGCATTTTCAAAGTATGTTCTAATCTAGATCAAGTCAAAAGCAAGCCCTGCCTCTCTGGTCACTAACAGCACACACTGGGGGTTGCAGTGGGCCTTGGATCAGGGTTCACATGTCCCAAGAGAAGTCTGCCTCCCTGACCCAGAAGACAAAGACCAATGGCTGCTGAGAGCAGGACAAGCAATAAACATTTTACCACAAGGACAAGATGACAAGCAGGTACATGACCAAGAATTATACTATTACTACTACTGCTATTGTTAATATACAATGATTATTTATATTGACCATAATACAATAATATATATTAACTAGCATGGGCCAAATCAAAACTAATCCCGGTTTGATTTCTTCTCCTCTTTTCATTGTCATATTTACTCAACATTATGTACTATTATGGTTAAGACGTGTTTGTCCCTTCCAAATCTCATTTTGAAAACGATGCCAGTGTAACAGTGCTGAGAGATGGGGGACATTTAAGAGATGTCTGGGTCACATAGAAGGATCGATAGGGCCCTGAGGGGACTAGTGCAATTCTCAAGAGTGAATTCCCACTCTCTCAGGACTAGGTTAGTTATTGCGGGAGCACCTTACAAAGCCAGGCCACCCCTCCTGTTTTACATCCCCAGGAAGCTCACTGCCCTTCCCTCATCACAAGCACAAGGCCTCCACCAAATGCAGCCACCAGATCCTGAACTTCCAGCCTCCACAACTGTGATCTGAATAATGTTCTCTTTTTAATAAATTACCTGGTCTTGCTGTTTTTGTTATAGGAAGAGAACAGATTTAAGACACTTCCTGCACCAGACCCTATTCTCAATACTGGGGACACAGCAATGACCAAGATAGACAAAATTCTCTGTCCTCAGGGAACTTACATTCTAGAGCACAGACACACATACAAAATACAGAGCAGGTCAAGTGAAACCCAGGGTTATGGAGAAAAAGCCGGCAAAAAAGACAGAGATTCAAGGCTTGGGAAGAGAAGGTATAAATGTTTGGATACAAATTTTAAAAGGATTCCTTTGAAACAAAGTCATCATTTCTTCCCCCAAACAACTCTGGGATAATTATGTTAATATGGTCCCTCAATAACCACAGCACTCAAATAAAACCCAAGAATGTTATGTACCAGATCTATTTAAGAAAGGACAAACTGAAGATCCAATAATAGCTACCATTTCTGAGATCCTGCTCCACACTATTCTCGGTCTCTTATACACCAGCAATCCCATTTGCACCACACACTGAATTAGTGACAAGAGTAGCCCTGTTTTCCCCATTTTACAGAAAAAAAAACAGATGCCCAGGGCAACAAAGGCCCTGGCCAGAGGTCACACTGTCATAGGTGCTGCTGCTGAGATTTAAACCAAAGTCTACACTACTCTTCCCCAGAAACTGTCCCCCAGGGGCTACCTTTGATGAGCATCTATCTTCCTCATCCTATTCAACATTGGCCTTTTGGTATTTTACAGAGTTCTCACCTGCCACCAAGAACCCAAAAAAGAACTGGAGACTGGTTCCATATATTTATTCACTGTCCTCTTTTCTCCAAACAACAAAAGTGAATGGCAAACAAAAAGACCCTCAATGGTCACACTGTCATAGGTGCTGCTGCTGAGATTTAAACCAAAGTCTACACTACTCTTCCCCAGAAACTGTCCCCCAGGGGCTACCTTTGATGAGCATCTATCTTCCTCATCCTATTCAACATTGGCCTTTTGGTATTTTACAGAGTTCTCACCTGCCACCAAGAACCCAAAAAAGAACTGGAGACTGGTTCCATATATTTATTCACTGTCCTCTTTTCTCCAAACAACAAAAGTGAATGGCAAAAAAAAAAAGACCCTCAAATAGTTAAATAATAATTTCTAGATCAAATTAGAAATTACTTCCTTAAACATTCAATGTTATAAACAATCCCAAAGTAGTTCCATTTTGGTTTGAGAGTAAAATTAGTCATAAGGCACATGAGAATTCTTACAGCCAATTTGCTACTAGGCACAGACATCTCAAACCCAACACAATCCAAACAGAACACACCCTAGTGTGAAACACATTCCTCTCCCACGTTCCTCATCTCTGCAGAGGACCCCTCACACCCTCCCCATGATCTCTCAGGTTCTCCAAGAGCAGGGTTACGGTTATCCTCCACCCGTTTTTGTCTCGAACTTCCATATCCAATTCATCAACAACTTCCATCCCCTCCACTTTAAATCCATCCCCTCTCTCCCGATCTCCTACCTCCCACAAAGCCCAAACTCCTTGAAGTTCTTGTGTGGATCACTGTGAGGGGCTCCTAAATGGTTCCTGCTGTACCCTCAGGTCTCCAGACAGAAGCCAGAGTGAACACAGTCTGAAATTCCTTCCTACAAGGTGTTATGTGCTCTGGCATAGTTCCTGAAGTTTCTTTCCTCTTCTCTGGTTCGCTTTGTATGAAAACCACAATACAGGTGATAAGATAGAGCATTCTAGAGGAAAACATAAAATGCCAGACATGGTAGTGCATATGCCTGTATTCCCAGCTCTTAGGAGGCTGAGGCAGGAGAATCATGAGCTCACGGCCAGCCTAGACTACTAAATAAGACTTTCTCAAAAAAAACAAAACAAAACAAAAAAAGGAAAGGAAAAGAAAAAAAGAAAATGTGAATACCAGCAGACACTAGAACCACATTTAAAACTGTTTCCACAAATACGTCTTTATCTCATCGCCTCCATTTTTTTAACCTTCATAGCCTTTGCCACTTTCAGAAACCTTTTTGCTCATTTGCTTAGATGCATTTACTCTGTAATGCCTGTAAGACTGAACTATTTTCTTTAAACATGTATAATAATGGACTGGATTGGAGAAAACCCCTTGTGACGTATAATCTTAATTACCTACCAACTTGACTGGATTAAGAAACTCTTGGGAGAGGTGATGGGATCATGCAACAATCCACTGATATTCACAGCTGAAAGTGCTGTACAAGGTGGGGTCCAGTGGAAGGAGGTGGTCACTGAGGGTCGTGCCTGCAGAGGGTCTCTTACTGGTGCACTTCCCCTTTGCCCTGCTCTCTGCCACCACGAAGTGGGCACTTTTGCTCCCCCATGCCCTCTGCCATGATGCTTATTTTGGGGGCAGCCAACCATGAACTGACTCCTCTGAAACCATAAGTCAAATTAAACCTGTCCACTGTAAGCTGTGAGTTAATGTATTTTGTTTCAGCAATGGGAAAGATGACCAACACATCCTTAATGCATGTTTTCCTCTTACTCTGTTTACTCTGACCCAATCAGTATGAGCCCAGTTTGCTGGGCTTACTCTCCTGAGTCCAGTCTGTTCCATACACATGGTTTTCTCGCCTATGACCTCTCTTTTTGAGACTGATTTTGGTTTTTGGCACAACATGCCATCCTAAGAATGCCAATGGGTCTAAGGATGCAACAAACAAATAAATTAAGGTAAAATATGATGCCAAATGTTAAAATATAAGCTTTCAACTTAGGAACGTGCAAGAAGACATCAGGGTAAAATAAGTTTTGAGTGATTGGTGTTGTCCTGGAAGCTGATGAAGAGCATTATCAATGGCACAGCAATTTAGGAGGACTCAGGAGGAATTGTGGCTGCAGGCTCGTCATTACTGTAACTGAAGGCATTTTGAAAGAACTACCAAAGGAAGATGTTATGAGGCCCAAAAGAAAGGCAACATGATCAGTGGTCCCAACTATCTGCACCAAGGCAGTTCATCAGACTAGAGGAGGAGTGGGCTCACTACTTCATGAGAAGATCCCTGAGTTTTGTTTACTCGAATAGCTTTGGCTCCTACAACATTGCCTGGTACTTAATAGGTACTCAATAAAATGGTCTCTGCATAAACTAATCATACAAAAGAATACTTTTTTAAGGTTTCTATCTTTTCTCTTTTCTCTTCCTTTCTACTAATCCAGTCTCCCTTTTTAAGACCCCTAGAGGAAAAAATGCTCAATCACTGGGCTATAAATCTTCACCAGACCACTAATGGAACCCTCAGCCACAGTTCAGAGAATACAACATGGGCTACACAAACCCTTCATGAAGACATTAACCATTAGAGACAACGCTGTTGGAGTCAGCAGTAGACTTGAGTCTACTGAGGTAAAAACAATCATTGGCTGACAACTATAAATTGCAGTATATCAACTCAATGCACAATGCCACATTTTACCTAGGAAGCCTTCAAGCAATTAGCTTTATTATTATTAATTTTGCTGATTCTTATCCTTGCCTGCAATCTAAACACCACCGTGAGTTTAAAACTAAGCCAAAAAAAAAAAAACATTACTTCAATTCCTCCTAAATCCATTCCAAAGAACAAATCCTTTATACACATTGCAGGTAAAATACTGCACCCAAGCAAATAAAATAACTGTAATCCAGAGTAAAAGCTCTGTTGGCCTCATAAGCTACTCGAAGAAAAAGCACTAAAAGTGATTGCCCAACACACCAATAAAATGCTGTCCTTTACAAGGAAACTTGAAGTATCACTAACAAGACACAATTTCCAAGAACTGAAATTGGATTTAATCATGTCCTACCTCTCCCATTAACACTATCCATTCTTTTCCAGCTTTAAAAGAAGAAAGGGGGAAAAGGAGAGGCAAAAGCAGACACTGGGGCTATTTTGAGATATGAAAGGATTCAAAAGTTCAGTAAAACTTCCACTAAGATAGTAACAGGTCTCCAAGGAAACCTAAGGGTTTGGAAAGTTCCACATTTAGAACATCAATAGAGAAACAATTCAGTTTTCCACACATCCAAAGTCCTCTTCTTCCAAGCTGAGTTTCACGTAACTATCCGGCTGGTATGTTTCAACTGGCTGGCAATCCGAACATTCCCTAATAGCCTCCAAGAAGAGACGACCAAGTAATCCAGTCTACCCTGCAGACACAAGCAAGACTTTCCAGGGTGTGAGTCAAATCTCACAGGCGTCTTTAAGAGTCTCAAATCTGTTAAGATCTAAGCACTATCAAAGACAGGGCAAAAGATCTCATAGACAACCTCTCCAATGCTCTTGCCCTTGAATGTGTCTCCAGCTTGATTTTTGCTTTCTGGATTAAAAAAGATAAGTCAACAGTAATGTCAAATCTGATCCTTGTAAGGCTTCCTCACAGGTGTAGTCCACACACTAATCACCCCAAGTGCCCGGGTTCCCATTTCTTTGATATCCCGAATGCTTCATAACTAAGCTTCTCAACTTTGAGAGCCAATAGTGCAGGAAACTTCGAAAGGCACCCAAACGGGAAATCATAAAATAGCAAAGTGCCCATTCTGAAAGACGAGAGGGTTTTCTTTACTTTCTTTCTTTCTTTTTTTTTTTTTTTTAATGGAAACTTCCTAATGCAGAAAGAGGCTGGAAGCCTCGACCTGGGGACACCCGAGGATAAGGCGCAGGCTTTCGTGGGGAGTGGTGCTGTTTTTCAAACACTAAAGTTTAAAAAGAACTACGTGGTGGTGAGAATCACTGTGATCGAACCAAACGTGCTACAGCTTCAGCTGGGCACAACACAACCCCTCTCCGCCGGCCATTCTTCAGAGGTGCGGGAAACCGCTGGCGGTTGGGCAGGGGAACCAACCTGCGCGCTCCACCAGCCGCCCCAAACCCTGCAGATACCAGCACAGGAGGAAACCAGGGCTCCCGTCTCCCTCCCCGCCACTGCGGTGTGCCCCATCTCGGGCACCCCAGCTGGAGGGGAGCAGGAACGTGTGCA
>NW_022900940.1:22322119-22348710 GCF_012274545.1 Fukomys damarensis | reverse complement strand
GCACTAGTTTCCCCGGCAAGTTCGGAGCTCGCGGCCGCTTCTGGGAGCCCTCCGCGGGTCCCTCCTCCCTTTCTCGTCCCGAATCGCTCAGGCCCGGGAAAGGGTGCCCCCCCGAGGGCCGGCCGCAAGGTGGGCACGCCCTAAACCCACGCCCTACCGCCCTCAAGTTCCCGCTGCCGCCCCCTCTCGGATCCGAAGGGGCGAAAGGGAATCTCTGCGCGTCACTCCCCAACCCCAGCCCACCTCGCGACCTGGAGGTAGGGGCGGCCCCACCCACCGGGTCCGCCCGGATATGCGCCCGCCCCGCCTGACTCTGGCGCTCTCGCTTCTCCGCGCACCAGCTTGAGCCAGACACGTACACAGTAACCTGGAGATCAACCTCGCCTGCACGGCGGAGGAGCAGGCAGGGAGGCCCTCTTGAGTTTTCCTGCGCCAGTGGAGGGGGAGGGGAGGGACAGGTGATTGTCACAGGTGAGCTCGCCCTGAGCGTTTTCGTGAAGCCGAGTTATGCTGAATGTGTAAAGGACACCAAGGCTGGCCTGGGGGTGAAGGGGCAGGACTTACAGGTTTCTACAAATGTCTCCTTTAAATGAATGCTGTAGGGGAGGAACACCTTTGCCTCATCCCAAACCCCGCCTTTGGGGACCTAGACTAACCTGACAAGTCAAACAGACCCTTGTTATCATGCTGCCCCGTGCACAGGAAACCAGATACTGCGATCAGAATGCGAGTGAAATGAACAGATATTTAAATACATCAGTATTTTGTTAGCTGTAACTTCTTTCCCCCATCCCTACCTCAAGACACACTATACTTCAACTCATTTTCCACTAAAAATGTTGCTCTTTGGCACAAGTAGATGAGTTATTTGCATCCCACTAATAATTTTTGTGAATATAAGTATTCAGTGTATTCTAGAACTTTATAAAACTACTTGGCAAGAAGTTGAGGTGCTTGGACTCCCCCCAACACACACAAAAGAAAACTAAAACCAAAGGCAATAGACAGTTGGTGATGCTGTCCCAAGTCCCTGTCCCTCAGTCTTGAACACTTTCCAGCTTCACATGCTTCCAAGAAGATTTCAGAGGAGGGTTAGCTCTAGACATTTTCATGGAGAAGTTCCTGGGGCTCAGGAGAAGTGGTCTGTCCAAAAGTAAATTACAATTCCAAATGCCTACACAGTCCAACATTTTTTCTCCAACATAGAGACTGCTACATGGACGAGCATGAAGCCAGACAATTTTAATCTGTGATCTTGATCAAGCTGCCTCTTTTATCGTCAGTTTTCTCACCTTCTAGATGAGACCTAATAACACTGGCATGATGAATTCTGAAAGAATGTGTATTTGCCCAGTATCTTTACTGGTTCTCAGAGGAGAAATTCTGACCTGAGGCTTGCCTTTGGAACTGCTCCAGTGGTGGAATATGAACAGAAGTAATTCGTGCCACTACCAAACGAAGTTAGCCATCATCCAACTCTGCCATCCTCTTTGGCTTATTTCAGGCAAGCAGCAGGCCTAGGATAGGGCCTCTCCTTAAGCTCCAGTCCTAGAGTAAGAAGACATGGGACCACAGAATGGCCCTTTAGTGTTGGCCATGTGATATGCATGAAATGTTTGCTTTAAAACACTGAGATTTATCATCATAACTTTGCCTAAGCCCACTGATATGTACTGATCAGTACACGAGTGTTTGGAGTCCTTCAGTGGCTGAGCAGGTGGAGCCATGCCATACTATAAATGTTGTCGTCCCTATTTTTTTTAATTGGAGACCGCAACCCTGAACTACCGCTAAAAATGGAGAAATAGCATTTCACGCCATCCAATTTACACATTTGCCATCCTATCCAGCCAATCCATGACTGGCTGGTTGAAGAGGAGGGGCTCATTTTGAGAGAATAGTCAAAGTCAAGATGGGCCAGGAGCAAGCTGGTTATCTGTGATCAAGAAATCAATCAGTAGTAAGAGGTGAGCCGAGCAAGTGTGTAGAAGAAAGAGGCAAAATTGTGAGAGAAAAAGCACATTCTGTTCCCTCTGCTGGCAACTCTTCCCCTCTTCACCCAGTTTGTGCTGCTCATCCATGGAGTTTTGAATTAAGTCACTTCTTCAGCCAGGCATGGTAGCACATTCCTGTAATCCCAGCATTTTGGGAAGCTGAGGCAGAAGAATCAAGGGTTTGAGCCTAGCCTTAGTGACTTATTTAGACCCTGACTCACAATTTAAAAAGAAAGAAAAAAATTAAAAAGGACTGAGAGGTAGCTCAGTGCAAAGGCCCCGGGTTCAATCCCCAGGACAAGAGGCAGGGGTGTTGCACCTTCCAAAAAGCTTTCCCTGACCTACCCCTAAATAGTAGGTATGGAAAAGTTACCTCCAGCGTTCTCTTTGGAGGAAAAAATGGCTTCATATTAGAAAAACAATTTGAGAAAAAATACATAACAAATAGGCAAAAAAATTTTGGAATGTGTAACATTAAAATTACTTGCAAAGTGTTTCCAAAATAAGGGTCATTTCCTTACTTTGCCCAGATTGCATAAATCATTGAAAAATAAGGTAACTGGAAATTCAATAGCCATCTTTGGCCTTGGGAATGGAAGCCAGGTGTGACTGGACAAAAAAGAACCTCTCAAGCTAGATGGTGTAGTTGTCTGTAATCTCAGACAACTACACTGTAGCTCAGTGTGAAGGCCCCTACCTCAATCTCTAGTACTGAGGTAGAACATAGAGCAAGGACAAGTAAGCTACAGAAAATCATGGGGCAAGGACTGATAAACCAGACAGAACAAGGACCACGTCAAAACATCAGGGAACCAACACATAAAGGTCATAAAAGGGCCAAGGCATGTGCAAACCCAACGGTACAGGACTGGCCCGTGTCCGCATTTGCATTGAAGTTTTAACCTATAATGGGCTTTGCACCACATGGCACTTCCTCTAACGACCTTGTATGGTCAAAAACACCTCCTCCAGATGGGTGTGCCAAGGCAAGTATCCCATGAGGCCATGACTCCTATCAATCCCCAGATGTATGCATCCTCCTGAAATCCCAGGACTTTAAGAGACCCAGTGTCAGCTCCTATGGAGCTGTAAGTGCTTTTCATTGGCCTTCTCCCACCCCAAAGTGCTTGTTTGATACTTTCAATAAATCTTACTCCTTCTGAGTGTCTTGCTCAGCTCTTTGTTCAAGTTACCAAAAACCTGAAAATGACTCCTCTGAGGCCCTCCAGTGGGTAACAGCAATACCACCAAAAAGAAGAAGAAAGGGGGAAGCAGGACGGAAAGAAGAACAACTACTACTGCTACTCAAAATAATGGTGGAATGCATGGCCCCCAGGAGGAAATGGATTCCTCAGCTTCTTCATGTGGCCATGGAGAACTGGCTTGGAGTTCCTAGTGGTTGTTTCTGGAACCCCCTCCTCCAGCTGGGAACCTTGTTCATGCCAGTGACACACAGGCCAAGGGAGGAGCAAGTAGACAATGACTTATATGACCACTTGACTTGAAGGCTAGTCTCAAGTGGAGAAAAACTTGTCATAGCCAGATCACCTTCTAAGATCAAGTGTTGGAAACACCTGATGGCCTCATGTGCTCACAGGTGGGGCTTTTCAGGGCTGGCTAGATCTAGGGCATGTGATGCTGGGATAAAGGGTGTGTGGTACTAAACTAGTCCACTGTTTAGAATTAGAATAGTTCTGGGTAGCACCACCCAAAAGGTTGGTAAACTGAATGGGATAAACAAGAAAGGCAAGCTGGCTGCTTGTTGCTTTCTGCCTTCTGCTTGACATACCATGGACTGTTTGTCCTCTGTAGTGCCTCCCTGCCATGCCAGCCTGCCTTGGAGCCAGCCAACTATGGACTGAAACCTCTAAACTGTGAGCCAAAATAAACTTTCCCTTCTTCAACTTGTAGGTGGTAGGTGTTTTGTCTCAGAAACCTAGAAAGTAACTAAGACAGATGTGTTCTTTGTCTCAGATAGAAAAATAATAACATAATTTTATTGAGGATTTACTATGTGCTAGACACTATTTCAAGTGTCATACACATAAGTAACTCATTTAACCCTCGCAATAACCACATTAGGAGACCCATTGTTCTAATTCCCATTTTACAGCTGAAGGAAATAGAATTGAAGAGAAGTTAAGCATCCTCTTCCTGATTTTCTTGGAGCCAGGATTTGAAATTCGACAATTTGACTACTGACTCTCAGTTCTTAACCACTATGTTATAGCATTTGTGATACTGCTTCAAAATGGATCCAGTTTCATTTCCTGTACTTAATAAAACCACTACAAGTACTTCGGGCACCTGGAGTTCCATTTCCTGTTATATTTATGCTTGCTTAGGAATTGATTCTCCCATTGGCACTCTTGCAGAAAGCAGGGAGATGCTTAGGCTCTTAGCACTCAGCCATGAGACCTGCTTGCACTGATACCCCATAAATGTTTATTGTTTGATAAATGTAGCCCAATTTTATGAGGAAGAAACAAACTCAGAGAGGAGCCACTACTGAACCAAGTCTTCTGAGTCCAAGTCCAGTGTTCTTGGAAATACATACAGCACACTGGCTGAACCGTACCTGTGATCTATACAACTACACCAATCAGTGGGGAAACAAAAATATCAGAATTAAGGTGTGCATAGTCCTCCAACCTATGAACGAGCAGCTCTATTAAGATCATGCTGAGAGTTACATCCAGGGAAACCAAATTCTCCAAGTCTTATATGCAGCTTTTGCAAGTACAGCTATACATAACATTATATTAACATTTTACCCAAATGGAAATAACATCATTGTTTTTATTTTTTATTTTGTTGTTGTTTTGTTGTTGTGCTATTATATTACAGCAGAGTCAGGGTAGAGGCAAAAGCAGAGGCAGGGTGTGGTCTAGGGATTTCTTAGAGATCAGAATGTGCCTGTTTTACCCGAAAGGGGGCTATCTCCAGGGACAGGATTAGGACTGGCTGAGTTGAAAGTGAGGACAGGGGCAGCTAAAATTATTTCTCCTTCTTTTCCTCATGTCTCCCATCTTCTGGAGAGCGGGTGGGGTTTCTGCACAGGGAAAGTGTCAGCTCATTCTCCCAGGGTTTCGTCTTCTTCCCAGAGCTGCATGAGGTGGTGAGTGGGGCATATCCTGGTGCTGCCTTGACCCCATCCCCCTGCTGAGGGCTTCTTCTCTCCACCTGTGAGCACCAGGGCCTGCAGGATGTCAGACAGTGACATGATTCCCTTGACCACATCATTCTCATCCACCAGTGCCAGCCAGTGAATCTCTGCCTCTGCCAGCCCGTTGATTATGGTCTCCAGAGTCTCATGCGGATAGCACTTAAGAGCACCCTCAAAGTAATGTGATCAGTACTGGAGGGCTTTGGTCACAGATACGTGTTGGTTGTTATAGGTCTTTTCCATTGCCACATTGCTAGCATCAAACTTGGAGTAGATGTCACCACACGCCCTTTCTCAGCCACACTGGCAGTGCTGCACAAAGATGCCCAGAGCCACGTAGATGGGGGCGGTAGTGTGGACCATAGCAATCCTGGCATAGGTGCCGCCAATCTGTAGCTCTTCCAGGGACTTAGACATGAACTCAGGCTTGGGGAACTCAGTGATAAATAATTTGAGGAACTTGAGAATGTGCTTGCAAGTTAGTATGTATAAGATGCTGCCTGATTTTGAGTCAATAACTGGCAGCCTGTGGGTCTTGTTTTGAAGGAATGAAGAGACAGCATCAAACAAGCTGGCATTAGGAGAAATGCAGACAAGTGGCTTAAAGGAGTCCTAGAGGTACAATTCTCTCCAAGTTTCTATTTTGTGTTCTTCTAGCTCATAGATCCCTACCAAGGTTGACTTACAGTGATGGTGTAGAAGATTGATGAAATCAGTGATGGTCAGCATTCCACAAAACTTTGCTTCTTACTGTGCTACAAAGGGGCAGCACATACACCATTGGTCACCAAAGCAAGGAAAGCTTTCTTCATCTGTATCAGACACAACCGTTTGGAGCTGGTAGGAGTCAGGTCACAGCCGCAGTGAGACTTCATGAAGGAAGCATATACTCTATTGTTGGATTCTGGGGTCTCTTCAGGATGTTCAATTTCCTGAGCTGAGGAGCTACCTGAAGTGACCATCTCCTTCACAAGAGGGGCTGACTCAGTGCTCCATTGTTTTTATTATTAATTTTATGGAAATAAATGCTCACTTGTAAAGATTCACATATACAAAATTATAAAGTGGACAATAAAAATTTACTATATTTCCTCATGGAGTAATTATAATAATTTTATGTATCCTTATATATAATATATATCCTTACAGAGGTTATCATTTTATTCAAATCAAGTTTAGACTGTAAAATACAGAATATTTCATAACATATTTTGTTTGGTAAACAATGTGGTATCTGCGGTTTCCTTTAAAGCTGTGTCATTATTTGCAACAACTAGAGTGAACTTCCATACATATGCACCTTAATTTAATCATTTCTCCACCAATAAACAGTAAGGTGTCAAAACCTTTTGCTTTTGTGCATGTTCTGGGGAGGGCCTGGGGCTGAATTAGGGCTTCATAGATGCAAGGCAAGCAAGCATTTTACCACTGAACTACATCCCCAGCCCATTCCTCTGCTATTATGAAAAATATTCATTATATAATCTTGTGCATTAGCTTAATTATTTCCTTAGCATAAGATACAAGAATTGCTATGACTGGGACAGACTGCATAAACATGTCAGACATGTGGCTCATGTACTGCAGAATTATCCCCAGAAAGACTGGATCACCTCTTACTGCACGGATCCTGGCTCCCTCTCATATTTGAGCATTGGTGGGATGGTCAGGGTTGGCCTCTGAGACACATGAGCTCTGTCTCCTCCTCAGGGTGTCCATCCTCCACCAGCCTCACTGAGCTCAGCTCAGCACATGAAAGGGATCAGAGAGAAGCCAGAAAGGTCTCCGGAAGCTTAGTCTAGGAAGAGGTGTACTCTGTGCCAAAATTATCTCAAAATGGATCAAACACTAAAATGCGAAATGAAAAAACCATAGACTTTTAGAAAAACACGCAGGCTAAATATTCAAAAGTTTGGGTTAGGACAATGGGGTAAATGCCTGTTGCCTTGGTAAAAACGAAGCCTGACTGAGAGGACTTCAGAGAGGAAACCCAAAAACTGGAGAATTAACCCCAGGCCTGAGACTTGAGCAAGAAACTTTGCAATGCTCACTAGAAAGATTTCTGGTATCCTGGGACACAGACTCTGTGTCCTCTGTTTCCTCCTTTCTGGATGGGAAAATTCCTACACCTGGGAAGGGGACAGGTAAGAGTGTCCTTATTTTCACAGGGTGGAGAAATAGGACTAACAGCTAACTTTAAGGAGACTTTCCTCACCTAGACCAGACTTAGATGAGAAAAATGTGGAATTCTGGGAGCCTTGGTATGTTTTGCATGAGGGAGAAAAAGAAATAATTCGTGGCCAGAGGGTGGATTGTAATGATATCTGAAATATGTCTACAAATTCTGCAATATTCCTCCCCTCAGGCAGTAGAAATTAAGTTGTCACAGCTAGAGTGTGGGATGGACTTAGTGACCTTCCTTTAATGAAAAGAATATGACAAAGTGATGATATGTCATGTCCAAGATCACATTATGAAAATGACAGTGGTTTCTGTCTTAGATGAGGTCTCCCCGCCTCCTTTTAGCTACCTGTCTCTCTCTATTTACCTATCTGTCTCTGTTTCTGTTTTTCTCTGCCTCTCATCACTTGCTCTAATGAATTCAGCTGCCATGTCTGTCTGAGGACACTCAGGTGACCTGTGGAAAGGCTCGCATAGAAGGCATTAAAGGCCATCAGCCAATATGTGAGTCACCTTGGATACGGATTTTCTGAGACCTTCAAACAGCCACACAAGTGACGCTGGATACAGACCTCACCCAGCAGAGCCATGAGAGGACAGCAGCAGACTCTAAGCTGTTCCTTCACCAAAACTGGACAAAAGACCCAGAGTCCTGACCTGAAGATATTGTGGGATGGTCAACATCCCATAGTTATAAGCTATGAAATTTGTAATAGTTTGTTACCTAGCAATGGCTAACTAATATAGATGTCTACCCTAAAACTTGTTTCATGGTTTTTATCTTGGCACTACCATTGTCCAGTATTTCATATCCTGAAAATGTACAACAGGAAAAATAAGAGAATTTGGGATAGGTTTTTAGAAAAGATACATTGGTGTCATATCTGTAAAAGTATGGGCACATAGGAACATGGAACAGATGAAAGAGACTAGAAATAGTTCCACATGAATATGACCAACTGATCTTTAACAGAGAAGTATGAAGGCAATTCAGTGGAGCACGTGGTTTCCTGTTAGTTTTCTAAACCAGTTTCTTATTGTTGTTGTACAATAATATTACAAACAATATGAATTTATTACTTTTTAGTTATGGCATTTGGAAGTCAGACAATGGGTCTTATGAATTAAAGGAGCAAAAAAAATAAAGGAGCAGCAGGGCTGTGTTGTCTAAAGGCTCTGGGGAGAGAGTTCTTTGCCTTTTCTAGCACCCATATTCAGACTGTGGATGTGCCTCAGTGGTACAGTTTTTTCCTGTCACATGCAAGACCCTGGTTCAATCTCCAGGGCCAACAATAACAAATTTCAGCACCCTAGGCTCATGGTCCTTTCCAGCACTACTGTAATCTCTGCTGCTGGCATTGCATCTTCATCTCTGACTATGCCTCTGTTGCATCTTTTTATACAGACCCTTGTGATGATATGGGGCCCACTTAGGTGGTCTTTTGAAAAAATGATGTTGGGTGGGTGAACTGGACATCTCTATGCAAAAAAAAAGATCAAATTTGACTCATACTTTATCAAAATTAACTCAAAGTTGATTATAAGCCAAAATGTAGAAGGTTCGACCCAAATCTTTAGAAGAAAACATAGGAGATACCTTTGTGACCTTTGGTTATAGAAATAGTTCTTAGATAACATATCAATAGCACAATCTTTTGAGGTTTTCTTTGAAGAGTGGCCTTGTGAGACAAGATCTCACTATGTTATGTAGCCAAGACTAGCCTCACACTTTCAGTCCTCCTGTGGCAGCCTCCCAAATGCTGGGATTACAGTCTTGTGCCACTGTGGAAAAATCCTTTTTTTTTTCTTTTTTTTTTTTTTTTTTTTTGGTACCGGGGATCGAACTTGGGTCCTTGCACTTGTGAGGCAGGCCACCGAACCACTGAGCTAAATCCCCGGCCCAATCCTTTCTTTTTTAATTGGAAGATTAAAGCTTATCAAAATTAGAAATGCAGGGTGGCCCACACTGTCATTCTAGAGCTCTTAGAAGCTGACGCAGGAAGAGAGCAAGATTAAGCCCAACCTGTGAAACATAGTGAGATCTTGTCTCAAATTAAAAAATAAAAAGGGGCTGGGGAAGTGGCTCAGTGCAAAGGTCCTGGGTTCTATACCCAGTAATATCAAAAAAAGAAGTTTACTCTACAAAAGATACAGATAAGAGAGTAAAATGATGAGCCAAATATTTACAAATCACTTATCTAACGAAGGACTTGTCTCCACAATATGCAAGGAACTCTCCAAATGCAGAAATAAGAAAATAAACTTTAGTTTTTAAATGGTAAAAAATGTAAACAATCATTTCACCATAAAGATATACTGAGTCAAATAGGCATGAAGAAATGCTTAATATCACTAATCATTAAGGAAATATAGACTAAAACTATAATAAAATACTTCTATTATATACCTATCAACATGACTAAACACACACACACACACACACACACACACACACTGAGAATACCAAATGCCAGTGAAGATATGGAATGACTAGAACTCTTACATTTTGCTGGTAAGAATGTAAAAATAGTATAGTCACTTTGGAAAACTGCTAGTTTCTTTGAAAGTTACCATGTGACCTGGTTATCTCACTCCTAAATATTTATTCAAATATAGTGAAAAATCTATGTTGACATTTTTAAAAAACCTGTATGGTGATTGTGCATTTGCCTTTTTATTCATCATGTTCAACCATCCACATAGCCCTCAACAGAGAAATGAATGAAACACAAATGAACAGAGATGAAAGAGAGCAAACTATGAACGCATGCAACATCATAGGCAAATCTCAAATGCATTATGTTCAGTGAAAGAAGCCAGACTCAAACACATGCATGATTCCATTTGTATTTCACCCTGAATAAAGCAAAACTGTAGTGACAGATTAGATCAGTGGTTGCCAAGAGAGCAAGGGTTTAACTCAAAGAGGTGGCTGTAGTTAATTTTTTGGAGCAGGTAGAGTGATAGAACTGTCCTGCATCCTGACTGTGGTTGCATTTGTCGAACTCATAGGCTAAGCCTGGGTGTGTAGCTGTGTTAGTGGTGTTGCCCAGCATGCCCAAGGCAAATGCAGTACAAAGCCACTACTAATGACTTCGGTGACATCTCTTGTTCCCAACTTGACACCTAACAAAATGTTCCGTTTCAAAGACTAGATAGAGAGTGAGGATGAATCTCAGCATTTTTCTAACAAGGGAAATACAGCTCAGAAATAAAGAGGAGACCACCCTAGGGTCACACTGTGGGTTGGCGGCAGAATTGGGGCTGCCAGCTTACCGATAAAATGTTCTCAACCGAATTCCATTTCAGTGCCAACTTTAAGTGATATAGAAAACATTCCTCCCAGAGTACCAGATGACCAAAACAGCCAAAATGCTCCAGGTATGTGGAAAGGGAAAAACAACCAATGTTCCTATAAAGAAAAACATCCAAAGAAACCTTTTAGATTTAAATAAATATTGTGACTTTCTTTTTGCTACAATCTGCTACGGGCAAGGTGATTTCTCTCAGTTCTCCCATGCGAGAGAACAATGACATGATTGTGGGTTATCTTACTTAGAGTGTTTCTCAGCCTCTGAATAAGCGCCGCTCTCTGCGTCGAAATATGAGCCAATATATGTAGATCCGAGGAATTTTTTGAAAATATAAGTGCCAAAGGTGCAGGGGTGTTAACAGACCTTACAGCTTTAACCACAAACCTAACAATTGGTTTCCCCAAAGTTTAAAAAAGCAACAACAACAAAAAACACTTTACACAAAATCTTCAACACATTTTTGTAGGCTCTTGTCCAAAGATAGAGGGGGATTTCACAAGAAGTTATTGCCACAGGTTGCTATTTCTTTTTTAATTCAACCTGACATTCAAGTTGATTTCTATAGGTTGAAGCTACTAGAGCAAGAAGACAAGATTGCCTGAATGAAAAGGCTGAAAAGCAATAAAGAGATCCCACTCTTAACTCTGGAGAGCACAGAATTAAAGAACAAAACGAAACAAAAACCTACACAAGTATCTTTGGACAGGTAGAAACCTGAATTTTGTGAGAACTCTATTCCAAATAGGGACAAGATTGTGAATCTTAGGCAACCAAAGCCATGCAAAGGGGCTGGGGTACAGCTCAGTGGACCTGTGTGTCCTGTGTGGTGCCCTGGGTTCTGTCCCCAGTACTGAAAAGAAAAAGGAAAAAATCCAAGCAAAGGGCTCTGCCCTTCTCCCCACCCCGACCCCACAGCATGAGCGAAGCCAGAGTGAAGGAAATATCTTGGAGATTCATCTCAATGCAAAGGTGGGAGCCTTTATTTATAGGTACCAGGCCCTTCTCACAGCTGAATGCTTTGCTTTCTGACAAGACACATTTAGGATCATCATGCTCTCAAATTTACTGGCAGACATTATGCAGTAAATTATTTCTTGGCTATAAAATCAGACCCAATTTATGCGCATAGCAGAGCCCTGTAAGTATGACTATTACCATGCCAATAGTCAGTGTTTAAGTTGTAATAGGCTTTCCATGAGCACTGGTGTACATCATTCATTTTTATTTTTCCTATTTATATATTTATTTTCGTGGGGCTAAGGATTGAACTCAGGGCCTTTGCACTGAACTTCAGTCTCGGTCCTTTTATTTCTTCTTCTTCTTCTTCTTCTTCTTCTTCTTCTTCTTATTATTATTATTATTAATAATTATTATTATTATTATTATTATTTATATTAAGGTAGGGTTTCACTAAGTTGCTAAATTGCCCAGAACCTGGACTAGAACTTGCTATCTTGCTTCTGCCTCGCTGGGATGCTGGAATTACAAGCGGGCACCACTATTCCTGAGTTTACAACATTCATTTTTAAGTGGAGGAGAATTAGTGAGTTGGTAGGTATCAGACAAAAATAATTTTGTTTTGTTTTTACTTTCCATATCAAATAGTACACTTACAACAGATTCCATCAAACTAAAACTTTGGGGTAGGAGGTGGAAGAGATGTGCTCTGGTGACTTTTGTAGCCCGTTGGACTCCAGTGAACGTTCCCCATGGTCTCTTCCTTGCGCCTCTTTGAGCCTTAGTGTTTTCACTTTTTCTTCTTTCTTTTCCTTCCTTCCTCTTTTTCCTTTCCTTCTTCCTTCCATCCTCCTTTCTGCCTGTCTTTCTGTCTTCCTATTGTTGCTACTGTACCATCTCAGTCCCTGATTTTCTCCTCCTTGTTCTGTCCCCTTCGCCACCCTAAAGGTGGCAGAAAGGCAGGCGAGCCCATGGCAGCCTCCGCCCTGATGCTGACATGTTCTCAGACCACAGATGCCACACAAGTTTCCTACAGCTCAGCTCACGCCCCCTGTTTTCCAGTGAAGCCCTGTTCGCTATGTTTTCCTTTTCCCCAACCCTTTCTGGGCTCCCTTCATCCCCGGAATCCCGCGTGTCGTGGGAGGTCGGTGTCCCTAGCGCAGCCAGCACTGCACCTGTGAAGTCCGACTTCTGAATGTTGAACCCGTGTCTCTGTGTGGGTCTTGTCAAAACCAGCCCACACTTCCTAAAACTCAGATTTTCAGGAGTTGTGCTCCCTTACTCTTTTCAACTTTCTTTAAGGGCAAAACTTTCATAAACATCCCCTCTTTTAAGAAGGGGTGATTAGTTGTAGCTGCTCACTCGCCTGCCCCGCTGAGCCTGGCCGGGAGGATTTCCTGCATGAAAAGCCATTTCTGCAGCCCAGCCAGGTTGCCTCACCTCGCTCCTGAGGTTCGAGCCTTAATGCTGTCATCTGGAAAATGGGAATAACAATACCCACCCTGAGGTGCTGCTCTGAGACTGGAATAAGACATTGTGGGTGGTACTTAGTAACTGTAAAGAGTCACAGAGTGAGCCAGTACTGGGGGTTTTGTTTGCTTTCAGCACGTTTTGCCCCCAGCATCAAATCAGACTCTTCCTCAGCAGAATTCACCAAGGGTGCACCCTCGCAGGTGACAACTTCTCACGGAGGAAGCCGGTGGCCTGTATTATTATTATTATTTATATTAAGGTAGGGTTTCACTAAGTTGCTAAATTGCCCAGAACCTGGACTAGAACTTGCTATCTTGCTTCTGCCTCGCTGGGATGCTGGAATTACAAGCGGGCACCACTATTCCTGAGTTTACAACATTCATTTTTAAGTGGAGGAGAATTAGTGAGTTGGTAGGTATCAGACAAAAATAATTTTGTTTTGTTTTTACTTTCCATATCAAATAGTACACTTACAACAGATTCCATCAAACTAAAACTTTGGGGTAGGAGGTGGAAGAGATGTGCTCTGGTGACTTTTGTAGCCCGTTGGACTCCAGTGAACGTTCCCCATGGTCTCTTCCTTGCGCCTCTTTGAGCCTTAGTGTTTTCACTTTTTCTTCTTTCTTTTCCTTCCTTCCTCTTTTTCCTTTCCTTCTTCCTTCCATCCTCCTTTCTGCCTGTCTTTCTGTCTTCCTATTGTTGCTACTCTACCATCTCAGTCCCTGATTTTCTCCTCCTTGTTCTGTCCCCTTCGCCACCCTAAAGGTGGCAGAAAGGCAGGCGAGCCCATGGCAGCCTCCGCCCTGATGCTGACATGTTCTCAGACCACAGATGCCACACAAGTTTCCTACAGCTCAGCTCACGCCCCCTGTTTTCCAGTGAAGCCCTGTTCGCTATGTTTTCCTTTTCCCCAACCCTTTCTGGGCTCCCTTCATCCCCGGAATCCCGCGTGTCGTGGGAGGTCGGTGTCCCTAGCGCAGCCAGCACTGCACCTGTGAAGTCCGACTTCTGAATGTTGAACCCGTGTCTCTCTGTGGGTCTTGTCAAAACCAGCCCACACTTCCTAAAACTCAGATTTTCAGGAGTTGTGCTCCCTTACTCTTTTCAACTTTCTTTAAGGGCAAAACTTTCATAAACATCCCCTCTTTTAAGAAGGGGTGATTAGTTGTAGCTGCTCACTCGCCTGCCCCGCTGAGCCTGGCCGGGAGGATTTCCTGCATGAAAAGCCATTTCTGCAGCCCAGCCAGGTTGCCTCACCTCGCTCCTGAGGTTCGAGCCTTAATGCTGTCATCTGGAAAATGGGAATAACAATACCCACCCTGAGGTGCTGCTCTGAGACTGGAATAAGACATTGTGGGTGGTACTTAGTAACTGTAAAGAGTCACAGAGTGAGCCAGTACTGGGGGTTTTGTTTGCTTTCTGCACGCTTTGCCCCCAGCATCAAATCAGACTCTTCCTTAGCAGAACTCACCAAGGGTGCACCCTCGCAGGTGACAACTACTCACGGAGGAAGCCGGTGGCCTAAAGGCTGAGTCCAGAGATTTCTTGGCTGCCCGGGAGAATAGTTGCAATCTGAGAAGCAGGCTGTTGCCCAGCATTCAGGAAGGGAATATCACAACTGTATTAATTTGGGGTTGTGATGACTGAGATGATTCATTCTGTCACTAGCAAAATCTCCAAAAAATTCCAGGCCCCTTATCTGTTCCTTTCATTGGATATTTTTCAAGTTTTAATTGCTATGCACCAAATCCTGCTCTTTAGCACTTCCAATTTAGTAATTTGAATTTCCCATTTTACAGCTGCTCTCTCCAATGGCTGCCCATTAATTTAGCCCACACTGAGCCTGAATTGGCTCTAGTCCCCTATTTCTGATTATTCCTTATTGACCCATGTGGGGTTTTCTGATCTTACAGTTTTCCCTTGGTTGTAATAGATCTATACCAACTATCTCAGTTCTTTTTCAACTTTTGCGGATGAATAAAATTTATCTATTCATTGGCTTTGAACAGTCATTCACACTTTAGTACAAATGGGTGTTTAATATTCAGTTGACTTGTATTCACTAGAACACACAAGACTGAGGAATATGCATAAAATAGCAAACAAGGAGAGACATAATTTGAAAATTTAAATCAGCCAGATGTGCATGGTAATCTTCTAAAAAGGGCTTAACACTCAGTTTTTATTTGGCCCTTCTCTGTGGTCAGCGCTGTTCTGGGGGTGGCAGGCTTGACCAGCTGTTTCCCTCAGCTCTCTGAGTAGCAGTGCAAGGACCTGGCAAATGTGAGGCAAGTAGTGATTCACCACTGAGCTTTATCCTCAGCTGTATTTTTGTTATGAAACAGGGTCTCACTTTGTTTCCCAAGCTGGTCTGGAACTCACCATCTTCCTGCCAAAGCCTCCTAAGTAACCAGGATTACGAGTGGGCACCTCCATGCCCTATTTAGGTGTTAGCATCATTTTAACTCCAGAAACAGGTCACACGAGCCTGCAGGGGACAGTGGGGTGTGGCCCCTGGCACAGGCATTTGTGGTTTCGGAATTGCCCCAACCTGATCTCTCCCTTCCCCCACTGGATCTTCCCATAGGTGGTGATAACTGCGGTGCAGATTTTTTGTCTTTCCTTTTCTTTTTTGTTATTTTTCACTTTTCTTTCTTTCTTTCTCCCTTTTTCTGTCATTCTTTTCAACAAATGTGATTTTCTATTTATGCTGTGAGGGGCTTTTCAGATAAAGACATTAAATATCATCTTTTAAACTGGGCATGGTTGTGCACACCTGCAATCCCAGCACTGGGAGGCTGAGGCAGAAGGAGGGTGGGTTCCAGCCATGCCTGGGCAACACAGTGAGAGACCCCCATCTCAAAATTTTAAAAAGGCATGGGATATAGCTCAGTGCAAAGGCCCTATGTTCAATTTCCAGTTTTAAAATCAATTGTTTCTAAAAAAAAAAAAACAATCTTCTTCTGCCTGTAGGTCTTGCTTTGAGGTTCAGAAGCTCTGTTTACCTCAACTACACTCGAGTGTGTGGAGCTGGATGGCCTTGGTGGTGGCCTGTGTGGGACCTGCTCACTTCCTGGGGAGGAGACCTGCGGAGCACTCTTCTAATGGACTGCTCCAAAGTGACAAAGAGTGATTTCTCTACTGTCCCAGAACAGGGCATCAGGCAGGGTACTGAAAGAGTCATTTAATTCCCTCTTTCAGGCTGGGGCTGAAATGTTCCTAAGAGGTGGCTCCAGAGAGGAGTCCCTTTCTGCTTTAAGTGTTCACTAATGTGGCCTTGGCTGTTTCTTAAGGTCTGAGGTATGGGGCCTCACGGCTTCTTATTGGGGAAGGTCTGAAATGTCAGCCTTTACTTCCTTTCCTTAATCACAGCAGCTGATTCTATCTGAGGCTTCCTCCTGTGCCTCATAAATGAGGATGCGTCTTCCCGGATCTTACACAAGTGTCAGCCTGTGTAATCTCACAGTGACATGCTCATGCTTACAGGACTCAATGCCCTGCTATAGTTAGCCCTCTACACAAAGGAAGAAAACTAAGATCTGAGTCATGTCCAGCTTTTAGTGTAGTGTGTGCTTGCAGAGGGCATTTAGGATCGCCCTGTCTCCCAATGGCTCCACTGCTTCAAAGTTGGTGACACAGTTGTGGTATCTTCAGAGACCACTGCAGAAACAAAGGACAAACAAACTCCTGGGTCTACAGTGTGTTACTCATTAAAAGCATGATTTCTGCTTTCTTCCAAGGTAGACATGGAGTTTAAAGTGGTTTTTGCTGAAAACCCATGACTCTTCATTTGGGCCTAAAGACACCCAACAGGTAGATAATTAAAAATAGAACAAAGCTTGACCTTCATTTGATAAAACTCTGGGTCACATCCTTTCAGCACTGCTTAAAGGCATGCTAGTCATTTTAGGGGTGTCTCTATAAAAATTAGCATAACAAGGTTATTTGTATCACCCCTCCAAGGCTGAGGGTACCAAGGTAAATTTGTAAAGATGTTCAGCTCTGCCCAGAGTCCCCATTACCCTAAACTTGTGGTTACCTTGGATTCCAGCAGAACTACACATGAGTGAGACTGCCTTCAAGTCACAGGGTGTCCTCCTGGAAACCAAATTGTCCCTCCAGCCAAGCAGATTCAACTTTGAACCATGAAAGCAGGTGTGAGATGATAATCAACTGAACTCTGGCCCTCTTGTTTAATCCTTAAAAGCAGGCCACCTCCTTTAAACAGTGGCTTAGTCTGGTCGTCAGAGTATGTCCCCATTGAGGCAGATGAGAAGAGCCTGACTCTGATTTTCCACGGCCAAATGAAAGGGGAGATGTCAGTGCATTCCTTCCCCTCTTTTCCCTGTGCTCCCCTTCATCCCCCCCAGTGGACGGGGACAGCTTGCTTCCTTGTCCTTCCTGAGTATCAAACTGCCATTCTCCACTCTAGGCAACCGTCCAGCCACCCAGCATGGTGTCCCTCTCTGACTCCAGCCACTCCTGATCATACTGTTGGCTTTTTGAAGGAGGAAAGTGACACCCTCGAGTGGCTGCGATCGGGAAGGGAGGGAACTGAGCCCCTTATTGGCACACGCAGCCTTCATAGCAAACTTTCAGCCTTGCCCCTCACTGAAACCGGTCTGCAGCTGCTATAGAAGATGCACTCCTCTGCCAGCACTCCCCTGACACTCCTTGAGTTTAGTGTAAGGGGGTCATTCCTGTGTTCTGACCCTTTGTGCTACAGCCAGGCCCTGTTGAAATAAAGGCTTGCTTTGATGTTCTTATAACCTGCTTGTCATTTGTTTCTTGGGTAGTATGCGCTCCACAAGTCTGTAAACCTACTTGTGATTTTTATCCCGAGTAGTGTGGACAGAGTAATAATTCAACAGAAAGAGCAATAAACACTCTGAGCTCTTATCACCAAAGAGCTCCAGAGACCAGCAACCAATGCAGAGCCACAGCATCCAGTAGAGTCAACCTATGGTTGGCAGTGGCGGACAACCTATAGTGTCCTGCACAGGCCAGCATCAGATGGTGACAACTGACAGTGGCAGTGACCAGCAGCTGGCTCTGTCAGCCGTTGGCACCCAGCGTTATCTGGTGTCATTTGGTGCCATCAAGACTGCTAGCGGCAGAGTTGAACTTTGCCAATTCACGATCTCCATCTGAATTGAGCAAAAGAACCCAGGCTGATTGACAACACCTTCAGCTACTGCCCAAGCTAGAGTCCAGTTCTATTTTTTTTCTTAATCTCCTTTGTTAAGGACTTAATATTTAGCAGATCCTCAAGTTAAAGGCCCTCACCATTTTCTCTTATTTTTCCCCCTGAAAATGTGTGTGCTTTAATTTTAATTTCTAGTATGACTAAAAGCAGGGGTCCATGCTAGCTCAAATAAAAATTTGAATTATAGAGATTTATATTCTCTAGCTGAACTCTAGGACCTCTCCAGGCCTCAGTCTGAGCCTTTCCGTGGAGTGAAGGTCACTGTGCTAAGCAGTGGGCTCCTGTGAGGGGGCTAGCAATAGGCTACCATGGAAAGAGTGACCGGCACTCAGTGGGAGCCCCTCACAGATGTCTGACACATTCTACAGGCATGTATCCAGAATCTGGGAGAAATCACAGCTGGTTGAGTTGATAGGGAAAACTGTTATAGATAACAAAAAACCTATAAAGTGTTACAGTGTAAAGTGGCTTCTGCTGTCTGTAACAGCAGTTTGCTTTGTTTAGCTCAAAACTAATGCACACCAAAGGCACTAATTGCTGAATGAGGCATTTGTTCTGACCCTGAGATAACAAGGCACATCAAGGTCTTGAGCTCTGATGAGACTGGAGCCACATGATCATAAAAGTGTCTAAATGAAAGAACCCATTGCTAACATTTGCTGCCCTGACCCTGAACACCCCCCTTCCTATGGGCTAGAACAGATAACTAGGCCATTCTTAAAGGTAAACTCCCCAACTGCAAAGAACTGTTATATTTGGGTTGAAAAGATTAACTATTCTGTGACCGTGATTTAAACGGTGAGAATGAAATGTAACCACCCAAATGAAGTCAAGGCTGTAAAACCCTATAAGAGGAGGAGTTGTAACCCAGTGTGTCCTCGATCCAGGCATGGCTTATGTGCGATCGACCTTTATTGATAAGCAAGTTTATTATTTTACTTCCATTCTGCTGCCTCTCTGTGTGTCACTTGCTGATTCCTTCCATAACAGAGTGAGGAAAGCCATTGATCACAGCATATAGAACAGAGTAAAAGCATTATCTGCTAAATGGGTGAACAAAACTTTCCCCTACAGCACGTGTTGTTTTTCTTTTAAGACAAAAGATGCTAATACATGAATTTTGTTTTTTTTCTAAACTAGAACTTGAGTATTCAGGTCTAATTGTAGCATTCGCATTTTGCAATGAGTAAGTGGGTTTTGAGGTGTGGTTTTGGGCACTCGTCTCTAAAAGGTTCTCCATCACTGCCCTAGTGAGACCCATGTGAGCCAGGGAGTGTATCTAGCCTGACCATCTTGGATGCTTCTGACCAGGAATCTCGAGTCAAGCTTCTTCTGAATCTTGACCTGCCATTTACTGGTAATTACTTGTATACATAAGCCTTAGTATTATACATAAGCTCATAACAAAGGTGATATATTTTGATCATAATCATTTGTCTTACAGGAAAAAGCTTTGGATAAAGAAAGATTATAGGGTGTGTTGTTCTGGGGAGTGCTAGTGGTCAGGGGACCTTCTTAGGATATCTGATTCTATAGGGGTGAACACATTTGACTGACTTGCTGTTGACCAGACATTTTTTTCCCAAAAAATTTTTCTTCCCTAAGGATAGAAATTAAGTTATAGAAAATCCATGGTAAGCTAGGAGTGGTGGTGTATATCTGTAATCCCATGAAAAGAAAAACCTATGAAAACAGCTCCTATTCATAGGAGCAATACATTTAATTTTGTCTGATAGAGAATATAAATCTCTGTAATTCAAATTCTTCTTGGAACTAGTTCTAAGATCTTCCTGGTTTCCCTGTTCATTATGAGCTGAATAAAATCTTTGGCATGTATTTCTTTTGCATTTACACAAGTTCTGATTTTACCAGGGATCGAACCCAGGGCCTTTGCACTGAGCTACATCCCCAGCCTCCTTTTTTTTTTTGTTGTTTTTTTTGTTTGTTTGTTTTGTTTTGTTTTGAGACAGGGTCTCACTATGTAGTGAGACTGACCCGGAACTCACTATGTAGCTCAGGCTGATCTCGAACAAACAGCAATCCTCCTGCCTCAGCCTCCTGAGTGCTGGGATTACAGGCGTGCGCCACCACGCCTGGCCTATCTTTTTTGTTGTTGTTGTTGTTGTTGTTGTTGTTTTTGGTACCGGGGATCGAACTTGAGTCCTTGCGCTTGCGAGGCAGGCAGCAGAACCACTGAGCTAAATCCTTGGCCCTATTTTTTATTTTTTAATTTGAGACACTCAGTAAGTCACTAAGTTGCCCAGGCTGGGTTTGTATTTGGGATCCTCTTGTCTTAAGACTGAGTGCTGGGATTATAGGCATCATCATGTCCAGGGGCTGAATTTACCTTTTGAAATTATAATTTAGCAAAATGAAGAGTAATAATAGATCTAAAATGCCTGCTCTGCCAGAGACTCTCAGGTAATAACTGTGACCATGATTTTACTGTGGATAGATTGTGCCTGTAGACCAGTGGGGGCTAAGGGTCAGTACAGAGCCATCAGGAGTCATCAGGAGTGGGCTGATGAGAGTCCATTCTCCTGAAACATATTCTGGCTCAATGAATAAATTTACTCCCTTGTTTTAGGGTGCATCTCTAGGTACAAGTCCAGAACTCTCCTGGAACAATGGCAGAGCTTGTACCACAAATGGGGGTTGAACAGGAAGAGCAGACACGCTCCTTTACCTGAGATCATCATGCATCAGGGACTCTAGTGCCACCGGTGTGCCTTCACTCACCTCTCTGTCCTACCTGTTTGTTAGCTTGATCTCAGTTCCTGCCACAGAGCCAAAAGCATGGCTGCCAACACTCAAAGGAATGTTGCTATGTTCTGGTGTGGAAAGCTACACGTTGGAGAACACTGTTGTGGCCATATACAAGAAAGGTATTCCCAAGGTAAGCATAATGGTACACATCTGCAATTCCAGCACTCTGAATGCTGAGGCAGGAGAAGTGAAAGTTCAAGCCCAACCTGGGCAAATCATTGAGAGTCTGTTTCAAAATGAAAAAGGGATGGGGATGCAGCTCAGTGGCAAGACATGGGTTCAATCCTTAATACTGAAAAGGAGAAAGAAGAAAAGGAAAGGGAAAGGAAAGGATTTCTCACGTAGGCCACATGGCTGGAGTCTGGAATAAGCCAGTATCAGGCAGAAGAGGGAGGGTTCTGAGGAAAGAGAGCAAAATGTTCCTGCTACACCCTCTCAGGATGACTGAAGCCTTGAAATACAACCTCCTTAGAACCATAGTAGTAGAGGGGTTTTAGAGTCACAGCCTTTTCCTGTAAGACAAATGATTATGCTCAGTAAAACATCACCTTTGTTATGAGTTTATTTATAATATTAAGGCTTATTTATAGAAGTGATGACCAGTAAATGGCAGGTCAAGATTCAGAAGAAGCTTGACACCAGATTCCTTGTCAGAAGCATCCAAGATGGTCAGGCCAGATACACTCCCTGGCTCATATAGGTCTCACTAGGGCAGTGATGGAGAACCTTTTAGAGATGAGTGCCCAAAACCACACCTCAAAACCCACTTACTCATTGCAAAATGCCAATACTACAATTAAACCTGAATACTCAAGTTCTAGTTTAGAAAAAAAGAACTCATGTATCAGCATCTTTTGTCTTAAAAGAAAACACATGCTGTAGGGGAAAGTTTTGTTCACCCATTTAGCAGATAATGCTTTTACTCTGTTCTATATGCTGTGATCAATTGCTTTCCTCACTCAACTAACCCAAGACCACAAACCTAGTGTGACAAAGTCAAGTTCACTGACATGCTTTGGAGAGAACACACACCCCTGGAGCCAAACAGAGCAAAAGAGAGACTCACAGAACTGCAAGGGCATATAGGTGAAATGAAAAGCAATGCAGCAATTTGACAGGCTTAAAGCAAAACAGAGCTGTGTGTACAGGTGTCATCATAGGTCATGGACTAGGAAGCAAACCCAGGGACCTATTTCCTCTGAAATAATAAAGTTACAATAGCTGTGGGAGCTGTGTCCAGACACCCCTCATTTGGAGCTCTGTGACTGGGCATAAATCAAGGCTACTTCTGTACCTCAGAGAAATTGGTCTTCTAGGTAAGCTTGGGGAGTTTCATTCTTCCTAACATCACTTCAGACAGCAAGGTGTCTAGTGGCCTATGACTTTGAGGAAAAGTGTCTCGATGCCAGTAAGAAAGTGATATGCTCACACACTGAGAAGCAAGTCTGTGTGTGTGTGTGTGTGTGTGTGTGTGCACGATGTTTAATTTCAGCATTTTGGAAAGCTGTATTAAGGAAGGAGTTGGCAGCACAGAATTTGTTCCTAACATCCAAAATTCAGAAATTCTCTGCATGTACAATGTAAGAGCTCCTTACAGTTGTATTAACATGCCCTTGGGAGAAATACTTATTTGTTAACTTTGGAGCTGAAGTTATTATTTTATTTTGATCTGATGAATAGCCAGGCAGATGTTAATAATCCACAATAGTGTTTACTTGCTCATGTTGCGGTAGAGCTGAAAGACAATCGGATCACTATGACAATATGTGAAGGAGCGCTGGCAAGGGCTTGATTCAGGTATAACTTAGGCCAAGGAAGACTCCCTGCAGAAAGGTGACCTCTCATCTTGGAAAATCAGAGTTGGTGGGAAAGATGAACTTTAGGGGCTCTTCCTGGACTTGGACAAAGGCACAAGAATGAGGAAAGGTAGAGAGGCCGATTGAAGAACTTGAGAGTGACAGTGAAGATTTCTAGAATGCTAGGAGTCACTGCATAACAAAGCTGATTAAAAGTTACACCAGACTTTCCTTCAGCTAAAGGAAGAAAGCACAGTCATCTTGAAGAGTGTGTTCTCCACTGGGGGAGTTATCAGCATGGTCTTCCTATATACACAGATGAGGGGCAATGCCAAAGGGGAACTTTGAAGACTGCCATCTCAAGTCACCTGGTTTTGCAAAGCTGACCCCTGCTACAGGCAAGTGGAGCCATTTTGCTGATATCAACCTAAACCATCCTATCCTATCTCTTGAGAACTTGCAGAACATCAGGATAACCTTCCACTAATACTGAGATTTAAGAAAGGACAACAAAGGCCCAGAAATAAAATTAACACAAAGAAACCAGGGGCTGCCCCATGGGAGAACTGGATTGAACAGGCTGCTGAGAATGGGCTGCACAGCGAGACCAGACAACCCTCTTGCAGACTCTGCAGTGGCCCAGTCGGGAGGAGGCAGACAACTGAGGAAGAGGGTAATGAAGGCTGAGAGCTCTTTCTACCCTGTTTACCCAGATACCACAGTTACTTTCTGAAAAACAACAGCTAATTTTAGGAATGTGAGATGAAAGAAGTGTCATTTATAGCACAGTGGAGAACAGCAGACCCAAGCATGGGAGCCTGGTGTCTTCAGTAAACTGCCACCTCTGGATTTAGGTAAAGGAAGCATTTGACATTATTAAGTACTCAGTGTTTTTTAACATAGTTTTTTAATGATACATGCTTGCAGCACAGAGTGATCACATTTATCATGAGGAGTTTGTGCATGTACAGGGTACATCTTAATTCTTTTTTTGGTCCTCTTTCCCTCCCATCCTTCCCTGCTCCTACCAACTCTTACTCCCCTTCTCATTTGAAATCGGTCTATTTCCATTTTTTAAATTCTCTTTCTGAAATCCTTTTTTCTTTGTTTCCCTCCCCCTCCATCTCTTGTTCCCCTTCCCATTTGAAAAAGATCTCCCTAATTCCTATTTATACTTTATTTTTCTCTTTATTTATATTTTGGGTTTATCATAAAAGAGAAACCAGGGGCATCAGTGAGCGCTTATGGATTGCTCACCAGAAACTTGATACGCTCCCAAACTCAAGGAGTCCAAAGTTTCCAGGCAGCATCTGAAACTAAGTTTGGTGGGACATTTGCTGTGATTCCCTAGCAAGAATATAGCACCTTTGGGGATTGTGATTACTGGTTCTACAAGCTCAGAGTTTTAGGAATGAGAAGCTTTACATCCTCCAGTGAATCTTTAAGAAAGACGCGTGAGTCAGAACCCACTGAGAGAAGAAAGGAGAGGAACAACCCGGTTGACTAATAGATGGGAAAGCTACTATGGACTACACCAGCTACTCTGCAGATTGACTCTGAATGTGAAAGGCCAAGGTCTTGTATGGTCGAAACTATATGCCAAGGTGAATTCTACAGTCCACATTTGGTTAATTTTCTTCTTGATCTCTCCCGCCACCTGCTTGGGGCCCGCAGGTCCTCGCCATCTCCGGCCTGCTCTGACACCATCTCCAGTGAAGAAAGTAGCAAGGCAGGCACCCTTGAAACACTCCCCATGAAACCCCCCTCCTCCCCTGCGCTCTGAGACCTCCTGATTGGGCCAGTCCTTGGATCCACTCTGCAGAGGCATAGGTGGTTATAAAGGGTATTTTTCTGAGCTCCCAACTTTGAACATCTTTGAAGAAAGGGTTGGGGAAACCTGTAATAGAACTGTGTGGAGTTCAACCCTGCAGGTTGGGAAACTCAGTTTAGGCCTTGTG
The DNA here is from genome assembly GCF_012274545.1 of Fukomys damarensis. Classification (NCBI taxonomy): domain Eukaryota; kingdom Metazoa; phylum Chordata; class Mammalia; order Rodentia; family Bathyergidae; genus Fukomys; species Fukomys damarensis. The sequence goes on along the minus strand of NW_022900940.1, from coordinate 22,323,899 downwards.
GCCTGAGGTCAGTCTGAGTCCCTGGGATCTGCCATTGCTAGCTGAGATCAGGGGACTTGGTTCTGCACATGGCTGTGCACATGGTATATTATGACAGCAGAGACATAGTCTGAAAGAGGCCCTTCAAATTTTTTTCTTTTTCTCTTTTCCTCATTCCACCCTTCGAATTCTTTCCTTTTTCTGTCCTCTTTCTCCAACTCAGTCTCTTGCTCCACCATATTATCCCTCATCTCTCTTTCTATTCCTGCTCCTGCCCTAACTCAGACTTCTCCTTTTATCATTTTTTCTTTTTTCTTTATGCTCTTTTCTTCTGTCATTTTACCTCACTCATGTGTCAGTCTGAGTCGCTGGGATCTGCCATTGCTAGCTGAGATCAGGGGACTTGGTTCTGCACATGGCTGTGCACATGGTATATTATGACAGCAGAGGCATAGTCTGAAAGAGGCCCTTCAAATTTTTTTTCTTTTTCTCTTTTCCTCATTCCACCCTTCGAATTCTTTCCTTTTTCTGTCCTCTTTCTCCAACTCAGTCTCTTGCTCCACCATATTATCCCTCATCTCCCTTTCTATTCCTGCTCCTGCCCTAACTCAGACTTCTCCTTTTATCATTTTTTCTTTTTTCTTTATGCTCTTTTCTTCTGTCATTTTACCTCACTCATGGGTCAGTAGTTTCAAGGGAAAGTGAGCCCCTGTTACTGTTAAGGGGATATATTCTCATCCTTATTCTTGCACTCTGTCTATCCCTTTTGAATTTAAGAGTTTCATAAATATTGTATGGTCACTCTATGTCCTCTGGCTTCACTTGAAACCTTCTCCAATTCTTTCACTTATCTACTCCTCTTGTCCTAACTCTGTCTAGGCTCCCATCCTAAATGGTAAAGTTGCTATAATGAAAAGCATACTCACAGCAAACATATTTTGGGCTGCTTCTTGTTTTAATTTAATTCATATGGTTTAAAGGTGATATATTAATGACTACCACAAGTGGTCAATTTGCAAGTTGTGCTTAATCCTATTGTGCTGCTGAATGTATCAATTGGGATACAGGACTGTGATTGATTTAGTGAGTTGTTTTCTCTGATATTATGAAAATGAGAATGTCTATGAGTCATTAGAGTCTCAAAAACTAAAGCACAACTATATCAGGAAGATTTAAGTAATAACCTAGAAATTAAACCAAGGACAACCCAACAACAAAAATAAAAATGAGAAAACACTTAAGCAAGACAGACTTCCAGTTCACCAATGGCAGAAATAGTAGGGCAAATGAGGATGACAAGTCTGATAGTGAACACAGCAGTACACCCTGAACCCATAGCACAGGAAGTAACAAAACAGATCAATCAGGCTCTACAAAAATTCAAATCAGAAATAATTTCCCAGTTAAACATAGAGATGGTGAGCAAAATGGAAGTCATGATTCGAGACTCTAGAACAGAAACTGAGAAAAAAATAGATGAGCTCAGGACCATGATAGAAGCCATGAAGGCCCAGCATAAGAAAGAAATGGAAACAATGAATGCCCAATAGAGGAAAGAAATGCAATCCAAAAAACAGATTCAAACAGATATCCAAGAGATTAAAAACTCTACTGAAAGTATATGCAACAGAATAAAAGATTGCAATGACAGAATTTCAGATATAGAAGATAGGATTGCAGTCAGTGACTGTGAAAAGAGAAGTCTCTTAAAAGCAGTAAGGGATCATGAGAAATCGATCCAACAACTTCTAGATGATGCAAAGAAGAATAACTTAAGAATGATAGGAATCTGTGAAGTAGC
>NW_022900940.1:22318736-22320281 GCF_012274545.1 Fukomys damarensis | reverse complement strand
CTGCCTTTACTCTTCAAACTTTTCAATGAAAGTGAAAGGGAAGCTATACTTCCAAATTCATTCCTGGAAGCAAGTATCACTTTGATTCCCAAACCAGGGAAAGACACAACTGAAAAAGAGAACTACAGGTCAATCTCCTTAATGAATATAGATGCAAAAATCCTTAATAAGATACTAGCAAACAGAATACAGAGGATCATCAAGAAGATCATACATCCTGTCCAAGTCAGATTTATTCCAGGGATGCAAGGATGGTTCAATATGTGTAAGTCAATAAATGTAATGCACTATATTAACAGAGTCAAGGACAAAAACCATGATCCTCTCAATAGATGCAGTAAAATCATTTGACAAAATTCAACACCCATTCATAATAAAAACCCTGCAAAAAATTGGAATAGATTGTCTCTATCTCAACCTAATAAAGGCTATCTTTGAAAAACCAACAGCCAACATCATATTAATTGGCCCCAAACTGAAAACTTTCATGTTAAAATCAGGAACGAGACAAGGATGCCCACTATCACCACTCCTCTTCAATATAGTTCTGGAAACATTAGCCATAGCAATTAGACAAGAGAAAGAAATTAAAGCAATAAAGATAGGAAAGGAAGAAGTTAAACTGTCATTATTTGCAGATGATATGATACTCTACATTGAAGACCCAAAAAACTCCACCAAAAGACTTCTAGACTTAATTGACAGATTCAGCAGAGTAGCTGGATACAAGGTCAACACCCAAAAATCAATTGCCTTCTTGTACACAAATAACAGACTCACTGAGAGAGAAATTGAGGAAATAATTCCTTTCACAATAGCATCCAAAAAAATGAAGTATCTAGGAATCAATCTAACAAAAGAAACAAAAGACCTCTACACTGAAAACTACAGCACTCTGAAAAAAGAAATGAAGAGGCTATAAGAAAATGGAAAGATATCCCCTGCTCCTGGGTAGGAAGAATCAATATAGTGAAAATGGCCATACTACCAAAACTGTTATACAGATTCAGTGCAATGCCAATTGAAATTCCAACACTATACTTTACAGAACTAGAAAAAAGAATCCAAAATTCATTTGGAACCAGAAGAGACATAGAATAGCAAAAGCCATCCTAGGTAGCAGACACATGGTAGCGGGTATAACAATTCACAATTTGAAACTATACTACAAAGCCACTGTGATAAAAACAGCATGGTACTGGCAAAGAAACAGATCTGAGGATCAGTGGAACAGATTGGAAGACACAAAAACAAATCCAGATGTATTCATCTCCCTCATCTTTGACAAAAGAGCTGACCATTCTCAGTGGAGGAAAGATAGCCTCTTCAATAAATGGTGTTGCAAAAACTAGATTTTAACCTGCCACAGATTAAAACTGGACCCTTATTTTTCACCATGCACTAAATTAAAATCCAAATGGATGAAAGATCTAAATATTAAAAAGAAACACTAAACTTGCTGGAAGATAGGCAGAACTCTGGAAGACATTGGCACAGGAAAAGACTTTATGAACAAATCCTCAGTAGCACGGGAACTAGCAGAAA
>NW_022900940.1:22309207-22318102 GCF_012274545.1 Fukomys damarensis | reverse complement strand
AGGATATACTCCTAAGTGAAATAAATAAGTCACACATGTGTAAATACCGAATAGTTTCTCTGGTGTGAATAAACTGTAATAGTACATAAAATCCTAATGAGATAACTGACGTTGTGAAATGGGAAGCAAGGGGCTAAAGGTGTAGGGAAGGTGGGATGGGTAGGGGAAGGGTAATAAGGGAAAAGAAAAAAATGTGAGAAAATGAAAAGATGGAAATAAAGTGTTTGTAAATGGGGAGGGGAGGAGGGGTGAAGGGAGGACAGGCACAAGGGGAAAAAATTGAGAACCAAGACCTGTCATGTAGAGGTACAAGATCCCAACAATGAATATAACTGTACTTTATCCCTAAAATGTAGCAATAAATTCAATTATTTAATAAAAAAAGAGACACCAGGCAATATTTGAACTTGTGAGTCTGATTTGTTTCACTTAAAATTATGATTTCAAGGTACAACTATTTACCTACAAATGCCTCAAGTTTGTATTTCTTTATGGCAGAGCAGTACTCCCCTGTGTATAAACGCCATATTTTCTTTATTCACCCATCTGCCATTGGCCATATAGGCTGCTTCCAAAATTTAGCAATTCCAAATTGTGCTGCCATAAATTGTGAGTCTGATTTGTTTCACTTAAAATTATGATTTCAAGGTACAACTATTTACCTACAAATGCCTCAAGTTTGTATTTCTTTATGGCAGAGCAGTACTCCCCTGTGTATAAACGCCATATTTTCTTTATTCACCCATCTGCCATTGGCCATATAGGCTGCTTCCAAAATTTAGCAATTCCAAATTGTGCTGCCATAAACATGGGTGTACACGTACCACTATAATATGATGACTCTAATTTTTTTTTTTTTTTTTTTTTTTTTTTTTTTGTAGCGGGGATCAAACTCCGGACCTTGTGCTTGCAAGGCAAGCAGTAGAAACACTGAACTAAATCCCCAGCCTGATGACATTAATTTTTTCAGGGAGATTTCTAGTAGGGAAATAGCTGGGTCAAATGAAATTTCTGTTTTTAGCTTTTTGAGGAATCTCCATACTGATTTCTACAGTGGTTGTACTACTGTACTTAGTGATTAGGGATAGTGTTCCAAGTGAAATACCAGAGTATTAGAGTGTCAGTATGATGTTCAGTACAAGGGTTAGGTATATTGTTGGATATATACATACATACATACATACATACATACATACAATTTCTTTTTGGTACCATGGATTGAACTCTGGTCCTTGAGCTTGCAAGGCAGGCAGTGGCACCTCTGGGCTAAACGCCCATCCCTGGTATATTGTTGGATTTCAAGTACCTGAGTATTGCATTGTGCCTATAACCTAACTCTAACACTACCCGTCATAAGCAAAATCCAAAACTATACATAACCAATATGAAATCCAACACTACACATAACCTCGATATCTAACACTGTACATAACCTTACACCTAACCATAACCCTAAGCATTATACTCAAAAAAGCGTTATACTCCAATCCTCTCACTAATCCTAAACATCGTTCCCACCCTCCAAAACTCAGGTACATGAATACAAGCCCTAAACTCAACCCTAACAGCAACCCTAAACCTAATCATCACAACCACAATGCAATACACAGGTACTTGAATTCCTACACTGTGCCAAACCCTTACCCTAACACTAACCTAAACACTAAGCATCAAACACACACTTTAATACACAGGTACTTAAATTCCAGTGCCACTCCTAACACAAATCCTGACCTTCACCCTAACACTAACCATCACAAGCACAATACAAGATTCAGTACTGGAAATCTAACACTTTACCTAACTGTAGCTCTAAACATCATTCTCAGACTCCAATCCTCAGGATGTTGAATTGGAACACTATCTCTAAACATAATTCAAACCCTAGCCCTAACACTAACCATAACTCCAATATATCAGTAGTCAGGTGCATGAATTCTGACACTATCCAAAATGTTTGCCTTAAAAGTTACCCTATACCTAACCCTAAGTATATGAATTTGAACCCAAATCATAACCCTAACTCTAACCCTAAAGCTAACCCTAACAATCATAAGCACGATCCTATACACAAGTACTTGAACCCTAACACTATCCCAAACCATAATACCAACACCAACCGTCAAACCATACTCCAGTGCACAGGTATTTAAATTTCAAAGCTATTCCTAACCCAAGTCTTAACCACAGCCATAACATTTCACATAACACTATGCATCACAGACACAATGCAACACTCAGGTACTTAAAATCCAACATTATACCTATACTTAACCCTTACCCTAAAACTAAGTATCATATTCACACTCCAATATTCAGGTTCTTGAATTGCAACATTATCCCTAAAGAAAACCCTAAACCCTGGGCCAGGGATTTAGCTCAGTGATTCTGCCACCTGCCTTGCAAGTGCAACATCCCAAGTTCAGTCCCAGTACCCCCCCAAAAAGAAAACCCTAAACCTACCACTAAAGAAATGCTCACACGACACTACTCAGGTTTGTTAATTCCAACACTTTTCCAAGCCCCTGCCCTAATGATAACACTAACCAAAATAATCATAACTCCAAAACTGAGGTATGTGAATTCAAACCATAAACCCAACCCTAACCTTCATACACACAATCCTCTATCCCAAACCCTGACCTAAACCCTAACACTAATCAACCATCAAACCCACACACTAGTACACATGTACATAAATTCCAACACTATTCCTAACCCCAAACACAGTCCTAACCTTAACCCTAACTCTAATCTTCCCTCACACAGGCAAAATTCAATACTCAGGTACTTGAAATTCAACAATATACCTAACCTCATACCTAACCTTAACACTAAGCATCATACCCACCCTTCAAACTTCATGTACTTGAATTGGAACACTATCCCTACACCTAACTCTAACCCTAAACATCGTACCCACCCTCCAAAACTCAGAAACATGAATACAAACCTTAACATCAACCATAATCCTAGTCCTCATACCCACAATCTGATACGCAGGTACTTAAATTTCTACACTATTGCAAACCCTAAAGTTAACACTATCCCAACACTGGCCATCAAACCCACATTTCAATACGCAGGTTCTTAAATTCCAACACTATTCCTAACACAGTCCTAACCTGAAACCTAATCCTTACCCTAACACAACCCCTCATAGGCACAATGCAATACTCAGATATTTGAAATCCAACACTATACCTAAACTTAACACTCTCCCTAACCCTGACCATCATACTCATACTATAATACTCAGGTACTTCCGTTGGAACACTATCCCTAAATATAACCCTAATCCTAATTTTAACCCTAACAATAATACCCACGCTCCATTAGTCAGGTACATGAACTCCTATACTATAAATAACCCTTACCCTAATACTAACACCAGGAATAACACTAACACTAACAAAAAACTCAACAATCATAGCCCCACTCCAAAACTCAGGTAGGAGAATTTGAAAAACCTAACCCTAACCCCTACCTTAACCCTAACCCTAACCCTGTCATACCCACAGTCCAATACCCAGGTTTTTAAAATTCCTATACTATACCAAACACTAACCCTAACCCTTACCCTAACCCTAACACTAACCATAAAACACACACTCCAGTACACCAGTACTTAAATTCCAACATTTAAATTCCAAAGCCTAACCCTAACCCTAAGCCTTATCCTAACGCTGCCCTTCATAGGCACAATGCAATACTCAGGTACTTGAAATCCCACACTATACACAAATTAGCCCTCAAACTAACCCTAATCATCATACTCACACTCCAGTACTCAGGTTCTTCAATTGGAACCCTTTCCTAAATATAAGCCTTGCCCTATCCCTAACACTACCCGTAGTATCCACACTCCATTAGTCAGGTATGTGAACTCCAATGCTATAAATAACCCTTACCCTAATATTGGTATTTTTTGTAAAAACATACAGACACAATATCATGCCCAAGATCTTGTTTGGCCTCTTCTTTCATTCAACACAGATTTGAAAGTCTCCCTGAGATTCACACGCACTCGTTCACTGCACCTAACTGCTGTAGTCCATAGAACTAATGTGCTCCCATAGAAATAAACCTGGGATCTCCAGCTGTCCCACCCGCTGGGAGCATCTGAGAGCTGTGAGCAAGTTCTGTGACAGCATGTATCCAGGAGTAGGCTGCACGGGATGTGGGGTGCATGCCAAGTCCCTAAGTATTGGTGCATTGTGTCCAGATACTCATGCATGGTATTGTCTTTCTAACATTTTGCCAGTCTAGTGGCTAAGTGCACTGTATCTTGCTTTATTTTCCAATTATTTGGTACTTAATTAAGTTGAGCAATATTAACTATTGAGATAATCTCCATGAATACACTTTGCGCATTTTTCTTACTTTTTTAAGGACTTTGTGCATTTTTTTAATTGAGTCGTCTTTAGATATTATTTCTGAGTCACTTTTTGATGATGTAAAAACTTGTGAGCCAGTTGCAACTTTATTGTAGCATATGTAAAACAAATTTGTAGGGCTGAGCATGTAACTCAGTGGTAAATAGCTTGATAACTGAGTTTGATTCCCAGCACTGCAAAATAAATAAATAAATAAATTTGCTATTGTAGCAAAACTTACTATATTTTAAACTTTTTTTTAACCTTATAGTTTGTGTTTGCCAGATCATTAAAGAAATCTTTCTAATCCCTGCCTCTCTGCTCCCCAAAAGATATTCTTCCTACATTTTTTCCCTTTAAATTTCCAGTTCTGTATTTCCATGGTCCCTAAATCTATCCAAAGTTCACCTTCATACACTGAGTAAGGTTAGGGCCCAAATTAATTTTTTCTCACACTGTTGCCTTTTTGCCCTGATTTGTGCTGCCAGCTTTGTTATACATAGCATTGAGTTCCCAGGAATACGCAAGTTTGCGTCTGAGTCTCTGCCTGTCCCGTTGGGATCCTCTGCTCATCCACAATCACTGCACTGCTTTTGGTACCAAGGCTTTGGTGTCCATCAATATCTGGAAAGTGAGTCTTTCCTCTTGGTTTTTCTAAAGAAATCTGACTATTCCTAGACATTTACTCTCCCTCTCCCTTTGACATTTTTAAAAAAAAAAAAAAAAAAAAAAAAAAAAAAAAAAAAAAAAAAAAAGTCCAATGGGAATATTTATTAGTATTGTATTGAACACATAGTCTACTTGATGGAACATATAGACTGACTGTAAGAGAATTTGCATCTTCATTATATTAAGTTATCCTGTCCAACATTGTGGTCTGTCTCTCCATTTATTTGGATCAATTTCTTTTTTCTTTTTCAAATTTTTCAACTTTTCTCCAAAGAAGTTTTGAAGAACCCTTTGACACTTTAGTTCCTAGATACTGTATAATGTTTGCACTTGTACATAGTACCATGCTTTCTTTTACTTTTTATAGCTGTTTATTGCTAACGTAAGGAATGAACTCCACTGAGTCTTATACAGTGGTCTTTCTTCCAGTGACTTGGCTAAATGCATATAAATTCTAACCATTGTTCATTGATTCTGTTAGGTTTTTCTATACAACTGAGTGTCTTGCTGACAAATAATGATAATTTACTCTTTTCTCTTATCCTTTTAATTCTATTTCCTTTTTATGTCCTTCTGTACTGACTAGAGCCCTTAGTATTATGTTGAACAGTAGTTAGTGGTGATATAAGGCATCTTTGCCTGATTTATGCTGGTTCTGGGTACTGAACCCAGGGCCTCATGCATGCTAAGCATGTGCTCTATCACCACCATTGGGATGCAGCTCCAGCTTTGCCTTATCCTAATCTTGCAGGAAATACAGCTTAGGTTTTTCCTTTGGGTAAGACACTCTATACGGTTCTGTGGGATAAAAAGATGCTTAGTTTTTTGTGGGCTTTCTTTCTTCTCTCTCTCTCTTTCTACTCCCCCACCCCATACTGGATTGAACCCAAGGCCATGGGCACTGAGTTATATTCCTAGCTCTTTTATTTTATTTTGTTTTTTTGAAACACTCTTGGTAAGTCACAAAGTTGCCCAGGCTGGGCTGGAACTTGCAATCCTGGCTAAACCTTCAAGAGTGCTGGATTATGGGTGTGTGCTACCACACCTGGGTTAATTTGTTTTCAATGTTAAGGTTGAAATCTAGAGACTCACACATGTCAAACAAGGGCTCTATTATTAAGTTATACCCCCAAACATACTAATTTTTATATGAAAAATATTTTTGTATTCTTTTGTGCTTGATTATCTATTATATCTCATTTCTTGCTTTTCACTTTGCAATGTGCTCATTTGTATATTTTTCTCTTACTCAGCCTTTTAAAGTTTTGTCTAATTAATTATACTAAAGAAACATTGGTTATGTTAAAATATTCCTTTGTGTGGGTTTGTTGTCATTTGCTGTTTTGTTGATTTTTATCTTTCTGCTTAATATTTCCTCGTTTTCAGGTTTACTTTGTTCTTTAAATTGATTCTTGAGTTGAATGGTTAAGCAATTTTCAGCCTTTATTATTTTCCAATAAGCATATTTAAAGCTATAAATTTAAAGGCATGTGTTTTGACATATATTATTTGAAATCCATTTGGGAAATATAAAATATTCTCTTTAGGTCTGATGAAATCTTTGTTTTATATTTCCATATTTCTTGGAATTTTTCCTGCAAATATAATTATACACGTGGATAAAGCTTCATAAACAGGCTATTTATTTTGAACACTCCAAGTGCTCATCAATAAGGGAATTTTATTACATTCCTACAACTGCTACAGCAAACTGCCACAAACTCGGGAGTTTAAAGCAACACGCATTTATTTGTTCATCGTTCTAGAAGTGTGAAATCAGTGTCACCGATCCTGAATCAGGGGGTCCATGGGGTTGCCCTTCCTCTGGAGGCTCAGAAAGAGAAAGCCTGGCTCTTCCAGCTTCTGGTAGCTGCTGACAGTCCCGCGCTATGGTCACAACATTGCAATCTCTGCCTCTGTATTCACACCACTTCCATGTGTGTCAGATCGCCCCCTGCCTTTCTCTTATAAGGCCACTCATAATTTCATTTAGAACCTTCCACCTCAAGATCTTTAACTATTTTTTTTCCAGTACTGGGAACTGAACCCAGGGAGCACTGAGCTACATCCCACGACTTCATTTTTTATTTTGAGACAGGGCCTTGCTTGATTGCCCAGATTGGCCTTGAGTTTATAATCTGCTTTTATCAGTCTCCTAAATGGCTGGGATTGTAGGTGTGTGTCACCACATCCATCAAGATCTTTAATTTAGTAACATCTGCAAAGATCCTTATTTCAATAGGTACATTTGTTGGCTACAAGAATTTGAATGTGAACACTTAGGGTCCATTATTCATCTGACTATAGGAATGATTATTATTTATTCATACTACGGCACATTTTGCAGTCAAGAAGAATAAAATGAGCTGATTGTGATGGCACACACTACAATCCCATTACTCTGGGAGGCTGGGGCAGGAAGATTAGATGTTCAAGTTCAGCAAAGACAACTTAGTGATTTAGCAAGAACCTGTCTCAAAAAAGGGCTTGGATTCAATCAGAATATCAATAATATTGTTCATAGCATTAGAAAAAATATCCTAAAATTTATCTGCAAACAGAAGAGTCCAGAATAGCAAAACCAATGGTGGGCAACAGGAGTAAATCAGGCAGCATGAAAACCCAGGATTTCAAATGATATTACAGTAGGAAGAAAGATGGTAACATAGAATCCAGCAGCCTATCTCAGTCTCTCTAGACATGAGCAACACCTGGAAAATAACAACTTGGTGAAGAGAAAAAGAAGAAAAGCTCTTGATATTAAGAAAGTGGAAATCTAGAAATCACAGAGAAACTGGAGAATACAAAGACAATGCAAGGAAAAGAAGGAAGAAGGCTGTAATGCTAACCCTGGTTCCCAGGGCAAGAGTCCTGTCTCCTCAAACACAAGGAATGTTCGTACCTGGAGTGGGTCAGTAGGCCCAGAGAGAAACAACAGTCCAGGGCAGCAACACCCACTCCAAGAAAAGCTCATGATCATTGTAAACTGCAAAAACAGCATGGGGTTTTAATCTGAAAACCACGTGGCAGCCTAGAACTGAAGAAAAAAAATCCATTACAGTAATTGCCATATTGGAGAATGTTTAACTAGGAGCCATTAAAGTGAGGGCTTATTTATTCAAGACTGAGCCAAAGATACATCAGAAGCCAGAGAATAGCTCCACTTTAAGGTTTCTGGGGTCACTATACAAGTGACTTGGGAAAAGGGGAGATGGCCACAAGAGATTAGTATGGGGAGAGTGTGGACTCATTAGAGCCCCTGTGAACTTTAAACTCAGGTTGATGAGGCACTGGGGCCCACCCTCTGTGATGAGAAGCCAGGAAGGCTTTGTGTGGTGTTCAGAGGGAACAGTGTCTGAAAGTGCTAGCAATGAATTGTGTGGACTAATTCAGCCCCAGCCCTGCTGCCTGCATCCAGTGCAGAGCTCAGTGGTCTGTTTACTTTCCCATCAACTAGAAGGATCAGGGATGTGATAGAGCTTGGACAGTCATTACAGCCTGGTATTTATAGACGAGGGGCCTCTGGAGCACCTTGCAAACCCACAGGCCATAAAATTAGGCAAAAAAAGAAGTGATTTGGGGCACACAGACAGATATAAAAACTGGGAAAAGCTGGAGAGAATATTGCCCTAGGGCAGATAGCCTTGACCAATCATGCCCAGCAGGAAAGGCAAGGCAGGACTCAACATTTGCACACACATGCACACACACACACGCACACATAATGAATGTGGAAACAAAATAGTACTTGGCAGTGATTCACTAATCCTCCTCCATATACGCTGGATTCCAATACTCCAGACCCTAGGAAGAAACTATTCAAATAAACAACGGAATTCATTTGACTCAT
>NW_022900940.1:22280245-22309132 GCF_012274545.1 Fukomys damarensis | reverse complement strand
TCTCTCTCTCTCTCTCTCTTTTTTTATTGGTACCGGGGATTGAACTCCTGTCCTTGTGCTTACGAAGCAGGCAGTGGAACCACTGAGCCAAATCCTCAGCCCTCTTTTTACTTCTCTTTCCTGTGTTCTTTTTTTTTTTGTCATTTATTTTATTTTATTTTTTCCATTAAGTTTATCGGTACAATTAAGGTAAACAACACACTTACATTCATCATTGGAATCTTGTACCTTTACATGATGTATCTTGGTTCTTATTTTTTCTTGTTTGTTATTTTTTATTGTTCTTAACTAATTCCACTAATTTTCTTTTTACTCTTTTTTTTTCTCTCATTGAGTTTATTGGTACATTTTAGGTATACAGTACAGTTACATTCATCATTGGGATCTTGTACCTTTACATGACAGGTCTTGGTTCTCATTTTTTCCCCTTGTCCCTGCCCTCCCTTCATCCCCTTCTCCCCTTCCCATTTACAAACACTTTATTTCCATTTTCTCATATTTTTTCTTTTCCTTTAATTAGACCTCTTATTTAACTTTTATCTCCTCATTTTGCTTTTCTTTATTTTTCAAATTTTACTTCTCTCGTTTTCCCTTTTCCTGCTCCCTCCATTTTTATTATATTACTTTATTAATGTTTAGATATTTAGTTAACTCTATGGTATTGTATTGTTTTCTACTGCTAATAATGGTATAATTGTTGCACTTAGTAGGTATTTACTGTATGTCAATACTTGTTTTGCCTTTGTATCAAGATTATTGTAAATCTCTTTTCTATTGGTAAGGATGGTACAGTGATAGCTTTAATGGATTCTTATGATATGTCAATATCTGGCTTATCTTTGATTCTATTATTGTGGGTTTTTTTTTTCCTATTTCCAGTGGTGGCATAGTTGTTGCTACTAACTGTTTTTTTCTGCATACCAATATCTCCTTTGATTTTGTGTCATCAACATTACCATGGTTAATTTCTGAAGAACTGGGTGCTAGACCAGTTTTATTGCATGCTCCCCTCCCTAAATTAAGGAGAGTAGTCAGATCTTGGGATGGAGACAAAGATCTACAGTTGGCCATGCCCAGAGTGAATGGTTAGAAATCAGACACTAACTAAAGAGATCTCCAACCTAACAATAAAGTTCAACTTTAATTGACCTTCAATCCTCAGGATAAAGAAAAAAGAGAAAGAAAAACAGTAGAAACACAAGAAAACAAGGCAATAAAATGCCTCTAAAAACTCCCAGCTCTCCCAAAGCTGATCCACGGAGCCCCAGTGAGGAAGAAATGAAAAGCTAAACAGCTGAAATATGTGATGTGATAAAAAAGAAAAAATAATAAATAAATAAGGTGCTTGAGGAGCTCAAAGTTGATACAACAGATAATGGACTTAACAAATTTAAAAATATGATCAGTGTGGCCAGGGATTTAGCTCAGCAGTTCGGTGGCCTGCCTTGCAAGAGCAAGGACCCGAGTTCAATCCCTGGTACCAAAAAAAAAAAATCAGTGAGTTTACAGAAGACACTAATAAAAAGCTAACTGAGATAAACAAAACAATGCAAAACATGAATGACCAGTTCAGCAAAGAATGAGAGTTCATGAAAAGGTATCAAACAGAAATATGGTACATAAAAACTTCTACCAAAAATATGAGCAGCAAATTGACCAATGTGAGGAGTTTCAGAACTAGAAAGTAGCACTGATACAAATGAGCATATACTCAGAGATACTTTTAAAAAAAGGAGATCATAGAAAATTGATTCAAGAGCTGCTAGATGGTGCAAAGAAGGCTAATCTAAAATTAATTGAAAAAATGAAAAAACAGAAGATGGCACAAATGAAATTTAAAAACTCATACACAGAAATAATAGCAGAAAAATTTCCAAGTATGGGGAAAGAATTTAACACACAGATAAAGGAGGTACAGAACTGCAAATCGCCATGATTAGAAAATAACTTCTTTACAATGCATCATAGTCAAAGCCCTAGAAGTCCAACAAAAGGCCAGAATTAAAAAAAAAACTGGTAGAGATGGCAGCTAAATCTTGGCAACAGCCCAAATGCCCATAAACTGGCAACTGGATAAAGAAAATGTGGTTTTTTAAAAAATAAATGGAGTACTACTCAGCCATAAAAAATGAGGAACTAGAGACATTTATAGCTAAATGGATGCACATTAAGGCCACACTCTTAAATGAAATAAATAGGACACACATGTGTAAATACCAAACAGTTTCTCTGGTGTGAGAAACCAAAAGTGTAAATTAGGATCAAAATGTATAATAGATAATGTGAAATAGGAAGAAAAGGTCAAAAGGGGAAGGGGAAGTGGGAGGGGTAGAGGAAAGGACAGAAGGGAATGGAAAAAATATGAGAAAAGGAAAAAATGGAAACAAAGTCTTTGTAAATAGGGAGCAGTGGAGGGGTTGAAGGGAGGGCAGAGAAATGGAGAAAAAATAAGAACCAAGATATATTATGTAAAGGTACAAATTTCCAATGATGAATGTCTTCATATTGTATAAGTAAAATGCACCAATACACTTAATAAATTTAAAAAACTGTTAGAAAAAAAGCAATGACTTCCTTATAAATTAAATTTATTAGAATTACAGCAGACTTCTAAACACAAACCTTAAAGTCAAGAGAGCTCAGAGTGAAGTTTTAAGCCCTAAAAAAACAAAACTTTCCAACCCAGACTGACATTCTGCAAAACTATCTTTTAAATTTGATGGAGAAATGAGGTACTTCCATGCCAAAGAGAACCTTAAGAAATCCATGACCACCAAACTATCACTCCAAAAAATTCTCAAGGATATTCTAGAAAGAGACAATGGAGCCAAAAACGTAAATGGGGGCGGGACACAAACTAATAGAATGAATACACCAGGCAGGGTGAACAGTTAAACAGAAAGGGTAGGGGTGGGGGAATCAGGACAGGAAAATATTGAAATGAATGGAATAAGTTAGTACCTTCAATAATCACTTTTAATGTGAATATCCTCAACTGCCAATGAAACAACACAGATTGGCCAGTTTGAATCAAAAAACAAAACCCAATGGAATGCCACATACAAGAAACACATGAAAGGATAAATTTATACACCAAAACAATATTTCATGCAATGCAACCCTAGAAACAAGCAGGGATAGGGCCGGGGATTTAGCTCAGTGACACAGTGCCTGCCTGCCTTGCAAGTGCAAGTCCCTGAGGTAGATCATCAGTACCAAAATAAGAAAAGAGAATTCTAACAAGCAGGGATAAATATTCTATTTTCAGACAAAGTAAACTTCAAGCCAAAATTGATCAAAAGAGACAAAGAAGGTCACTACATATTTGTTAAAAGAACAATTCAACAGGAAGAGATAATACAAATTATACATGTCAAATACCAGTGCACCCATAAAACAAACACCACTGGTCATAAAAGATTAGGTAACATCAACACAATTATAATGGGAGGCCACTATCACAAATAGATCCACTAAACAAACAAACAAACAAAAATCAACAAATGTCAGAGTTGAACCACATATTTGAACAATGCATTTCATAGGTAGCTACAGAGTATTTACCCAACAACAGCCAATACACATTCTTCTCAGTAGCACAGAGAACTTTCTCCAAAACAGGCTACATAGCCCATAGAGCATCCTTAAGTACAGAAGAATCAAAATTATCCCATGCATGCTATCAGATCATAATTCAGTGAAGTTAGAGATCAATGCAAAAGAAACCCCAGAAATTATGCAAATATATGGAAATTAAACAATACACAAATAACCAATGAGTAACAGAAGAAATCAAGGAGGAAATTAGGCAGCTCCTAAAATCAAATGATAATGCCAGTACAACATACTAGAACCTAAGAGACACAATGAAAGCAGTTCTAAGAGAGATTGTAGCTGTGACTGTCCATATCAGAAAAACACAGCAGGCCAGAATAAATAAACTAATGATGTACTTCAAGGTCTAGAAAAACAAGAATAATCCAAATTGAAAGCTACTACAGTAAGGACATTATAAAGTTTAGAGAGGAAATAATGATATTGAGGCTAAAATACAAAGAGTCAATAAATGAAAGAGCTAGTTCTTCAAAAGAATAAACAAAATGACAAGCCTTTAGGCTATCTTACTAAAAGAAGGAAAGAAAAGACTCATATCAGTGCAATTAGAAATAAAAGGGCAAAAATTACAATAGATACAGTAATTACTTGGAAAAATCTGTATCCAGTAAATTGGAGAATATAGGAGTGGACAGATTCTTAGATATATATGAATTACCAAAGCTGAACAAGAAGATAAAAAAATCCTATAGTAAAGTAACAGGCCATGAAACTGAGCAGTGATAATAAATCTACCAGCTCAGAAAAGCCCAGGACCCAACAGATTCACCACTGAATTCTATAAGAACTTCAGGGAAGATCTAACACCAATATTGCTCAATAAAATAATTTCTCAATATTTCTTTAAAAAAACTGAAAGGGAAGGAGTACTGCAAAACTCATTCCGGAAGCTAGCATTACACTGATTCTAAAAACAGACAAGGACTCAACAAAAAAGAAAACTACAGGCCAATCTCTCTAATGAGCATAGATGCAAAACTCCTCAATAAGAGTCTGACAAACAGAATGCAGTAAATTACTAAAAAGATCATACTTTGTGACCAAGTAGGTTTCATCTTAAGGATGCAAGGATGGTTCAACATATGCAAATCAATAAATGTAATACATCATATAAACAGAAATAGAGACAAAAATCTATGATCTTCCCCATAGACACAGAAAAAGTCTTTGACAAAATGCAACATCCTTTTGTGATTAAAATCCTGAACAAAACAGGTATGATCAGTTTGCTCTTTTTATCTCAATCTAATAAATGCCATTTATGACAAACCTGCTTCCAACATCATATTAAATCAGAGAAAACTGAAAGCTCTCCCTCTAAAATCAGAAACAGGACAAGGATGTCCACTATCACTACTCAGGGTCAGCATAATACTAAAAACACTAGCAAGACCAATCATGCAAGAAAAAGAAATAAAAGGGAATGTATAGGAAAGAAATAAGTAAAACTATTTCTGTTTGTAGATCATGCAATTCTCTTTTTTTTGTTTGTTTGTTTTGTTTTGTTTTGTTTTTTGGGTACCAGGGATTGAACTCGGGTCCTTGCGCTTGCAAGGCATGCCACCGAACCGCTAAGCTAAATCCCTTGCCCTATCATGCAGTTCTCTACACAAAAGATACAAAAAACCCCATCAAAGACTCATTTGTAAATTCAGTAGCATAGCAGGATACAAAATCAACACACAAAAAAAGCTGGGCATGGAGACACATGCCTGTAATTGCAGCACTCAGGAAGCTGAGGCAGGAGGATTACTGAGAGTTTAAGTCCATCCTAGGCAACATAGTAAGTTCAAGGCCAGCCTAGACTAGTTAGTGAGACCCTGTCTTGAAGAAAAAAAAAAAAACATTACCCTTCCTGTACACTAATAATGAACTCACTGAGAAAGAAATTAGGAAACTAATACCATTCACAACAATATCGAGAAAAATTAAATACATAGGTATTAACATAACCAAGTAAGTCAACAAACTCTACAATGAAAACTACAGTACTCTTAAAAAGGAGATCAAGGAGAACATCAAAAAAGGGAAAGATATCCCCTGTTCCTGAAGGGACAGAATCAATATTGTCAAAATGGCCATATTTTCAAAACTAATGTACACATTTAACATAACCCCAATCAAAATACCAACAGCATTCCTCACAAAACTAGAGAAAATAATACTAAAATTCATATAGAATGAGAAGAGATCCAGAATAGCAAAAACAATCCTAGACAGCAAGAACAAAGCAGGAGGCATTGCAAACCCAGACTTTGAGTTATATTACAAAGCTGCTGTTTTAAAAAACAGTATAGTACTGGCACAAAAACAGACATGAGGATCAATGGAACAGAATAGAAGATGCAGAAATAACCTGAAGCACCTTTGACAAAGTAGCCAAAAACATGTGCTAGAGAAATGATAGCCTCTTTCATAAGTAGTGCTTGGAAAATTGGTTATCTACATGCAGAAGAATGCTAGAAAAATGCAAGAGACCATATCTCTTACAATGTACTAAAATAGATAAAAATGGATCAAAGACCTCAATATTAAAACAGAAAGACTTAATCTACTGGAAGATAAAGTAGGTAAAAATCTTGCAGACATAAGCACAGGCAAAGACCCTCTGAAGAGAAACCAAATTGCGCAAGAAAAAAACACCAAGAATCAACAGATGAGATTACACCAAATTAAACTGCTTCTGTTCAGCAAAGAAAACAACAGAGTAAAGAGACAACCTACACAATGAAAAAATTTCTTACCAGGTACTCCTCAGACAGAAGACTAATTTCTAGAATACATAAAGGATATGAAAAATTAGATACCCCAAAATAAAAGACCCAAGAACAGGCATTTGAAATAAATAGATACTTCTCAAAAGAAGAAGTGCAAAGGGCCAATAAGTATATTAAAAAATGTTTAGCATCTTTTGTAATTAGAGAAATGCAAATCGAAACAACATTGACATTCCCTCTTACTACAGAAAGAATAGCTACTGTGAGGAACTCAAAAAGCAACAAATTTTGGCATGTTGTAGGGAAAAAGGAACTGTTCTACATTTTTGGCAGGAATGTGAACTAGTACAACCACTAGTGAAGTCAGTATAGATATTCCTGAAAATTCTAAAGCTAGAAATTCCATTTAGCTCAGTTACACCTCTTCTGAGATCTTCACAAAAGAGTTGAAAATATTCTATTACATTGGTGCAAACACACTCAAGTTTATAGCAGCACAACTCATAATAGCTAAACCTTCGAAGTTACCTGCATGTTCGTGATAGTTAACTGTTGTGTCAACTCGGGTGAGAAAAGCCCAACTGATTGGATTAGCATAGTTCTGAGTGTGGCTGAATGGATTTGCTAAGGACAGTGGGTGTGAGTGGCACCAACCAATAGGTTTGTTACCTAAGTATAATAAAGAGGGGAAGGAAGAAAG
Source organism: Fukomys damarensis (assembly GCF_012274545.1). Lineage (NCBI taxonomy): Eukaryota > Metazoa > Chordata > Mammalia > Rodentia > Bathyergidae > Fukomys > Fukomys damarensis. Next base: position 22,302,100 of record NW_022900940.1, on the reverse strand, counting down.
AAGCTTTGCTTCTTCAAGATGCCCCAGTCTGTCTCTCTTGGGACCTCTGTCTCCAGGCTCCCAACACAGACTCTCCAGCCATCCAGCACAGGCCTTTCAGCTTCCAACCGTACCGAGTGAGCTCCATTTCTTCCACCGTTGACTGGACCATTTGGCTCTCCAGCACACAGACAGCCCTTTTGCACTTTCACACCTGACTCTGCAGGTCACTGTAAGATATATATATATAAGTATATTCTGCTCCTCTGGCGAATCCTGATGGATACAGTGTCCGTAAATGGATGCATGGGTAAGGAACAGATGGTAGGTGTGTTCTGCTCTGCCGTAAAGAAGGGTGAATTTGAGTCATTTATAGGAAAATGGATGAACCTTGAGACCATAAGGCTAAGCGAAATAAACTAGACACAGTTAGATGTTACATGGTTTCTCTTACATGAGAAATCCAAGTATAAATAGTTTTAAAAGTATAATAATATGTAATATCTGATATACTAATAATATATCACCTATAATTAATACATTAATATAATCATAATAAATAAATCAAAATATAATTATAATTAATATGTTGATATAATATATTATGTATAATAATAAATAATACATGATATGTATGGTATATAAATATATAATAGTATATAAATAGTATAAGTATATAATAGTATAAGTATAAATAGTTTTAAAAGTGGGCTAGAGATTTAACTCAGTGGCACCAGGCCTACCTTGCAAGCACAAGGACCTGAGCTCAATCTCCAGTACCAAAAAAATAGTTTTAAAAGTAAAATAAATGATAGATGATAGGAAGATGCGAGGAGGATCTTCATTATCTAAGGAGCGGATCTAGCGTGGGAGGAAGTGGGCGTGAAGGGAGGGGTGGGTGAAGAGGAGTCAGATGTAATAGGTTTTGTACCAACTCCCGCAATGTATGTGTTCATTATGTACCACAGCATAGACTAATAAAAAATCAATTGGGGAAAACTGTCTGGGGACATAGCTTGGTGTGAAGGCGCTGGATTTAATTATCAGTGCTACAAACAAAAAATGGAAGAAGAAGGAAGAAATAGAGGAGAAAATGAAATCATATATAGTTATATGAAACCATGTAAAGAAATAAAAACACATGAGAAACAACAGGAATAGTATTACCCCACAGTATGCTACACACGTGCCGTCACAGCAGAGCTATATGTGTTAGACGTACGCTCACATGTATTTTTAAATAGGTCTGAATAGACACACAACAATTATCTTTGGAGAATGCAATTGGAGATGGGCCACAAAGAGGACAGAATTTAATCTTCCTTTACACTTTTTTATACTGTATTTTTTCTAATTGTGGAAGGACTTTTTAATTTTTTTAAAACAATCACTGTAAGGTCTTATTGGGGTTACAACATATTTTCCGGCTAATCTGCATAAAGTACCCAAGACTTGCCAAGCGGGGACACTGCTCTGCCAAGAGTCCTCTTTGCCTGGGAAACGGAACGGTGAAAGAACCACTACTGGTGCTCTGTGAGAGTTTGTGGTCTTTGTCTCTCACCACCTGTTGTTGAACCAGCAGCACTGCCATCGATGGGGAGGAGGAAAGCAGCCGATAAAGCATCTTCCAGAGGGACCAGACACATGAGTCATTCCATTAACCAGCACATGAGGCTTCCGGTCCATGCCTGCACCAGGCTCTGACCCTTACTAGCTGGGGGAACTTGAGCAAGTCATGTAACCTCTCAGATGTCCTCATCTATAGAATCAGGAATGCCATGGTCTTCTTCTTCACAGACCTCAGCGATGACCACGAGACCATTTCCGACTAAAGTGCTTGCCATGAGCTGAGTTGCAACCTTTCGAGGTGTGAATGAATGCATTGGTGACATCAAAGTGGTAAAAAGCAGGGATGCCATGAGAGAAAAAATCCAATTTGAAGTAGGAGGTGCATTGTGGTGCAAGAAACCCTGCACCACTGGAGGAGTTTTGGGTTCTGGTGAGTCTCAGCTGCGAGAGTCTCAGGCTCCCTCCCCATCCTGGGCCTAAATTTTATCAACTGAGAAATGAAGGCGCTGATCTATGGACAACCTCCGAGTTCCCCTCAGGCTCACACATTCTGTAATTCTGAGGACTTGGACATGAGATTCATGCTTGTGCTGGCCAATCAACATCTTTCTGCCAGAATTTCTATATAACACTCTATTACCCAAGGATAAAAGATTGAATGGATTTCTTACAGATTGAAACACATTCCTCTCCTCAGTCCTATGGTGATTCCCTACCTCCCAGTGTGCCTGTCGGACACAGGGTCAGTAAAGAGGTGCTTAAGGTTAAATGAGGTCCTAAGGAAGGCACCTAATTTAATCCAACAGCACTGACAGCCTTGTATGAAGGGGAGAGGTACCGGGGATGCGTGTGCACTGAGCAGAGGCCATGTGAAGACAGCGACAGAGAAGTCTCCAAAGAAGCCTGTCTGCACCTTGATCTTGGCCACCTGGCACCCAGAACGGTGAGAAAATAGGTTTCTGTTTTTAATCAGCCTCCCAGTCTGGATTTTTTTGTTGTCGCTGTGGTTGTGTCAGCACTAGAGGACTAATGCAGGATTCAAAAGCCCATTGTAGCAGGAATTTCATTTGAAAATGTTCAAGAGATGGAATAAACATCAAACAGATTTTTTCTAGCAGTATAAAAGTTTTACGCAGCAGCTCTCTCGCTGACTTTCACGATTAGAATAGGTTGTCAATATACTTCAATTTTTGATGGCCTCAGACTTTCATTCTCTCAACAGTTTAGTTTGAGGGGCATAATTAAAATGACACAGTGGAATAACATAGTTCAGATGGCATTCACCAGGGTGAAACTGCTTGCTAGTGGGATGACCCTGGACTAGGCACTTCATCTGTCTGCGTCTGAGTTGTTTGTTTTTGGGGGTAAGATATTATTGCTCACCCTGGCCTCTAACTCCTAAACTTAAGCAATCCTACTGCTACAGCTCCCACCCTACTGCATACCTGTGCAGAGTGCTATGAAGGCACCAAACTGGAACCCAAGAGACCTGGGCTTTATTCTCGTCTGGGTTGTAAATGAGCTCTGTGATTTCAGATGAGTTGCTGCACTTCTCTGAGCCTCGGTTTTGCCATTTGCTTATAGACAAGTAATTATTCTGGCCTTAAGGTTCTCGAAACCTGGGTGAATTTTTTTTTCATTAAGTTTACTGGTACTTTCTAGGTATACAGTACAGTTACAGTCATCATTAGGATCTTGTACCTTTACATGACAGATCTTGGTTCTTATTTTTCCCCCATTCCCCTGGCCCTCCCTTCACCCCCTCCACCCTTTCCTATTTACAAAGCCTTTGTTTCCATTTTTTCCTTTTCTCATAATTTTTCTTTTCCCTTCTTTCCTTTCCCCCAGATGAATTTTTAGCAATTATATGCATTTCCCCCTACACAAAATTTAAACAAACAAAGTTTCAAAATTATGAAATGATTATAGGCTCCCTAAAGACAAGTGCGATTGCTAAGATAAACTAAAAAAAAAAAAACATTACCCTTCCTGTACACTAATAATGAACTCACTGAGAAAGAAATTAGGAAACTAATACCATTCACAACAATATCGAGAAAAATTAAATACATAGGTATTAACATAACCAAGTAAGTCAACAAACTCTACAATGAAAACTACAGTACTCTTAAAAAGGAGATCAAGGAGAACATCAAAAAAGGGAAAGATATCCCCTGTTCCTGAAGGGACAGAATCAATATTGTCAAAATGGCCATATTTTCAAAACTAATGTACACATTTAACATAACCCCAATCAAAATACCAACAGCATTCCTCACAAAACTAGAGAAAATAATACTAAAATTCATATAGAATGAGAAGAGATCCAGAATAGCAAAAACAATCCTAGACAGCAAGAACAAAGCAGGAGGCATTGCAAACCCAGACTTTGAGTTATATTACAAAGCTGCTGTTTTAAAAAACAGTATAGTACTGGCACAAAAACAGACATGAGGATCAATGGAACAGAATAGAAGATGCAGAAATAACCTGAAGCACCTTTGACAAAGTAGCCAAAAACATGTGCTAGAGAAATGATAGCCTCTTTCATAAGCAGTGCTTGGAAAATTGGTTATCTACATGCAGAAGAATGCTAGAAAAATGCAAGAGACCATATCTCTTACAATGTACTAAAATAGATAAAAATGGATCAAAGACCTCAATATTAAAACAGAAAGACTTAATCTACTGGAAGATAAAGTAGGTAAAAATCTTGCAGACATAAGCACAGGCAAAGACCCTCTGAAGAGAAACCAAATTGCGCAAGAAAAAAACACCAAGAATCAACAGATGAGATTACACCAAATTAAACTGCTTCTGTTCAGCAAAGAAAACAACAGAGTAAAGAGACAACCTACACAATGAAAAAATTTCTTACCAGGTACTCCTCAGACAGAAGACTAATTTCTAGAATACATAAAGGATATGAAAAATTAGATACCCCAAAATAAAAGACCCAAGAACAGGCATTTGAAATAAATAGATACTTCTCAAAAGAAGAAGTGCAAAGGGCCAATAAGTATATTAAAAAATGTTTAGCATCTTTTGTAATTAGAGAAATGCAAATCGAAACAACATTGACATTCCCTCTTACTACAGAAAGAATAGCTACTGTGAGGAACTCAAAAAGCAACAAATTTTGGCATGTTGTAGGGAAAAAGGAACTGTTCTACATTTTTGGCAGGAATGTGAACTAGTACAACCACTAGTGAAGTCAGTATAGATATTCCTGAAAATTCTAAAGCTAGAAATTCCATTTAGCTCAGTTACACCTCTTCTGAGATCTTCACAAAAGAGTTGAAAATATTCTATTACATTGGTGCAAACACACTCAAGTTTATAGCAGCACAACTCATAATAGCTAAACCTTCGAAGTTACCTGCATGTTCGTGATAGTTAACTGTTGTGTCAACTCGGGTGAGAAAAGCCCAACTGATTGGATTAGCATAGTTCTGAGTGTGGCTGAATGGATTTGCTAAGGACAGTGGGTGTGAGTGGCACCAACCAATAGGTTTGTTACCTAAGTATAATAAAGAGGGGAAGGAAGAAAGAAGCTTTGCTTCTTCAAGATGCCCCAGTCTGTCTCTCTTGGGACCTCTGTCTCCAGGCTCCCAACACAGACTCTCCAGCCATCCAGCACAGGCCTTTCAGCTTCCAACCGTACCGAGTGAGCTCCATTTCTTCCACCGTTGACTGGACCATTTGGCTCTCCAGCACACAGACAGCCCTTTTGCACTTTCACACCTGACTCTGCAGGTCACTGTAAGATATATATATATATAAGTATATTCTGCTCCTCTGGCGAATCCTGATGGATACAGTGTCCGTAAATGGATGCATGGGTAAGGAACAGATGGTAGGTGTGTTCTGCTCTGCCGTAAAGAAGGGTGAATTTGAGTCATTTATAGGAAAATGGATGAACCTTGAGACCATAAGGCTAAGCGAAATAAACTAGACACAGTTAGATGTTACATGGTTTCTCTTACATGAGAAATCCAAGTATAAATAGTTTTAAAAGTATAATAATATGTAATATCTGATATACTAATAATATATCACCTATAATTAATACATTAATATAATCATAATAAATAAATCAAAATATAATTATAATTAATATGTTGATATAATATATTATGTATAATAATAAATAATACATGATATGTATGGTATATAAATATATAATAGTATATAAATAGTATAAGTATATAATAGTATAAGTATAAATAGTTTTAAAAGTGGGCTAGAGATTTAACTCAGTGGCACCAGGCCTACCTTGCAAGCACAAGGACCTGAGCTCAATCTCCAGTACCAAAAAAATAGTTTTAAAAGTAAAATAAATGATAGATGATAGGAAGATGCGAGGAGGATCTTCATTATCTAAGGAGCGGATCTAGCGTGGGAGGAAGTGGGCGTGAAGGGAGGGGTGGGTGAAGAGGAGTCAGATGTAATAGGTTTTGTACCAACTCCCGCAATGTATGTGTTCATTATGTACCACAGCATAGACTAATAAAAAATCAATTGGGGAAAACTGTCTGGGGACATAGCTTGGTGTGAAGGCGCTGGATTTAATTATCAGTGCTACAAACAAAAAATGGAAGAAGAAGGAAGAAATAGAGGAGAAAATGAAATCATATATAGTTATATGAAACCATGTAAAGAAATAAAAACACATGAGAAACAACAGGAATAGTATTACCCCACAGTATGCTACACACGTGCCGTCACAGCAGAGCTATATGTGTTAGACGTACGCTCACATGTATTTTTAAATAGGTCTGAATAGACACACAACAATTATCTTTGGAGAATGCAATTGGAGATGGGCCACAAAGAGGACAGAATTTAATCTTCCTTTACACTTTTTTATACTGTATTTTTTCTAATTGTGGAAGGACTTTTTAATTTTTTTAAAACAATCACTGTAAGGTCTTATTGGGGTTACAACATATTTTCCGGCTAATCTGCATAAAGTACCCAAGACTTGCCAAGCGGGGACACTGCTCTGCCAAGAGTCCTCTTTGCCTGGGAAACGGAACGGTGAAAGAACCACTACTGGTGCTCTGTGAGAGTTTGTGGTCTTTGTCTCTCACCACCTGTTGTTGAACCAGCAGCACTGCCATCGATGGGGAGGAGGAAAGCAGCCGATAAAGCATCTTCCAGAGGGACCAGACACATGAGTCATTCCATTAACCAGCACATGAGGCTTCCGGTCCATGCCTGCACCAGGCTCTGACCCTTACTAGCTGGGGGAACTTGAGCAAGTCATGTAACCTCTCAGATGTCCTCATCTATAGAATCAGGAATGCCATGGTCTTCTTCTTCACAGACCTCAGCGATGACCACGAGACCATTTCCGACTAAAGTGCTTGCCATGAGCTGAGTTGCAACCTTTCGAGGTGTGAATGAATGCATTGGTGACATCAAAGTGGTAAAAAGCAGGGATGCCATGAGAGAAAAAATCCAATTTGAAGTAGGAGGTGCATTGTGGTGCAAGAAACCCTGCACCACTGGAGGAGTTTTGGGTTCTGGTGAGTCTCAGCTGCGAGAGTCTCACACAGGCTCCCTCCCCATCCTGGGCCTAAATTTTATCAACTGAGAAATGAAGGCGCTGATCTATGGACAACCTCCGAGTTCCCCTCAGGCTCACACATTCTGTAATTCTGAGGACTTGGACATGAGATTCATGCTTGTGCTGGCCAATCAACATCTTTCTGCCAGAATTTCTATATAACACTCTATTACCCAAGGATAAAAGATTGAATGGATTTCTTACAGATTGAAACACATTCCTCTCCTCAGTCCTATGGTGATTCCCTACCTCCCAGTGTGCCTGTCGGACACAGGGTCAGTAAAGAGGTGCTTAAGGTTAAATGAGGTCCTAAGGAAGGCACCTAATTTAATCCAACAGCACTGACAGCCTTGTATGAAGGGGAGAGGTACCGGGGATGCGTGTGCACTGAGCAGAGGCCATGTGAAGACAGCGACAGAGAAGTCTCCAAAGAAGCCTGTCTGCACCTTGATCTTGGCCACCTGGCACCCAGAACGGTGAGAAAATAGGTTTCTGTTTTTAATCAGCCTCCCAGTCTGGATTTTTTTGTTGTCGCTGTGGTTGTGTCAGCACTAGAGGACTAATGCAGGATTCAAAAGCCCATTGTAGCAGGAATTTCATTTGAAAATGTTCAAGAGATGGAATAAACATCAAACAGATTTTTTCTAGCAGTATAAAAGTTTTACGCAGCAGCTCTCTCGCTGACTTTCACGATTAGAATAGGTTGTCAATATACTTCAATTTTTGATGGCCTCAGACTTTCATTCTCTCAACAGTTTAGTTTGAGGGGCATAATTAAAATGACACAGTGGAATAACATAGTTCAGATGGCATTCACCAGGGTGAAACTGCTTGCTAGTGGGATGACCCTGGACTAGGCACTTCATCTGTCTGCGTCTGAGTTGTTTGTTTTTGGGGGTAAGATATTATTGCTCACCCTGGCCTCTAACTCCTAAACTTAAGCAATCCTACTGCTACAGCTCCCACCCTACTGCATACCTGTGCAGAGTGCTATGAAGGCACCAAACTGGAACCCAAGAGACCTGGGCTTTATTCTCGTCTGGGTTGTAAATGAGCTCTGTGATTTCAGATGAGTTGCTGCACTTCTCTGAGCCTCGGTTTTGCCATTTGCTTATAGACAAGTAATTATTCTGGCCTTAAGGTTCTCGAAACCTGGGTGAATTTTTTTTTCATTAAGTTTACTGGTACTTTCTAGGTATACAGTACAGTTACAGTCATCATTAGGATCTTGTACCTTTACATGACAGATCTTGGTTCTTATTTTTCCCCCATTCCCCTGGCCCTCCCTTCACCCCCTCCACCCTTTCCTATTTACAAAGCCTTTGTTTCCATTTTTTCCTTTTCTCATAATTTTTCTTTTCCCTTCTTTCCTTTCCCCCAGATGAATTTTTAGCAATTATATGCATTTTCCCCCTACACAAAATTTAAACAAACAAAGTTTCAAAATTATGAAATGATTATAGGCTCCCTAAAGACAAGTGCGATTGCTAAGATAAACTGTTATGGTAAGGACATTTGCTTCCAACCCTTCTGAAATCATCTTTGTAGAAGGCTGGTGTGGCAGTGGAAACAAAGGTCAAATTTAATGTCTGTGATCTCAAACAAGTGTATATTCTCCCTCTGCCTCCTTTTTTTTTTGTACCGGGGATTGAACACAGGACCTTGGGCCAGCTAGGTGGACGCAGGGCCACTAAGCTACATCCCTGCCTTCCATTTGCCTTTTCATTGAGTGAAGATAATCCTAATACCTGTGTGTTTGCCTTACAAATATTCCTGCAGATATCAAGGTCAAAGAGTAGATAGATGTGAAACCACATTGAAAAACAGTTTACAATGAAAATGTTAAAATGCAAAATACTATTTTTGAAGAACTCTTTTTCAGCCTTGAAACTAGCTATCAGTGGCTGACTTTGGAGTTTGGTTCAGTCCATTAAACACATTTTAAAAGATAGGTAATGTATCCTGTGCAATCTCATTGGATAAACTGAGCATACGTAAGTGGAAATCAAAAGAAAACCAAAGAATTGAATAATAAAAAGCAAGTGAAAAAAGGAGGGCTGAGGATACAGTTCAGTGGTTGAGTGCTTGCCTAGCATGTGTGAGGCTCTGGTACCTACCGTACCTCCCTCTGCCTCAAAAAAGTGATCAAAGAATAAAAACTAATAGCGAGGGGAAAAGGTTCACAAGGATAAAACGGGACAGTGAGAGGAGGAGTGGGGAGAAATGGGGAAAAAGAAAAAAAGGGTAATTTCTGAGTCTGTAATCCCTGACAGGTGTCCTGAGCCACTCTCGACGATGGGGACTGTCCAGTCGTCATCACATTCCAATTGGAACACCAGCCTCCAAATGCCCTTGACTTGCATTCCACGAATCCAGTCCTCCAAAATCCAGAGTAATGTGAGGAAGGAAGACCGTCCTGGAGAAAGGGTAAAGCTGTTTTCCCATGTAGCCACCAGGGGGTGGTACACTCCATTCAGGTCAAAAGCTTTTGGGGAAGATTGCAGAGAGCTCTGGAGATCACCCCAGGAATGAGGCTCTGCTTCTTGCTTTCAAGTGTAACTGACAATGTATTTGCTCAAAGAATGAGGCTTCAAGAAGAAATGAGCTGTGGATCTGCACATGGGGAAAGTCTTTAAGGCTGGCTGGGAATTCATAATATGCAAAGATGGCACGTGAGAAAGGTTCTAAAGAGAGTACATTGACAACCAAAACGATTTGTACCAGCGATACAGTGAGCTTCAATTATAGTTGGAAGAGGGAATGTCTTTTTTTCTGTACCAGGGATTGAACCCAGGGCTTCATACTGAGCTACCTCCTCAGACCTTTTATTTATTTCTGCATTTTTATTTTAAAACAAGATCTAGCTAGTCACCCAGGCAGGGGTGAGACTTTCAGTCCTCCAGCCTCAGCCTCAGATTGCTAGGATTACAGGGATGTGACAATGCACCAAACAAGGCGAAGGTCTTCTGAGCTTCTATATATATATATATATACATCAACACTAGATTTTTTATTTCACAGGTTCTTATTTGTCCTGATTAATGAATTGGTCAGGACAGTTGGTGGCTGTGAAAGATTCCCGTTGATTATAGGGCAGAAATATGAAAAAGAAAAGAAAAAGGAGATGTGCAAAGGAAGTGCTCAGGGAGAAAAGGGTGCTTTGAAGGAAAAAGAGAAGATTTATTCTGCAGCAGGACAAACCACTGCAAGAACACCAAAGTCAGCAGCTGCCGTCCTTTTATGTCTTCTTTGATAGTTGATCCAGGTGGTCACACTTGATCTCACATCAGAAGATTGGTACCAAAAGCAGGGCTCGGCTTGATCCCTTGTCAGGCTGGGAGCTCCTGCTCTGTGCACGTGGTTCCTGAGCCTCATACCCAACCCCTCCACCCACAATGCCATGTGCCAGCCTCTGTACATTCTCATAACATTTCAGCATAACATTAGCATAACATTTTAAAAGTTCGTCTATATTGTAGCTCATGTTCCTTTTTTATTGCTGAACAGATTCCTTTGTATGGATATACATCTTGTTTATCAATTCACAACTTGACGGGCATTTGGACAGTTTCCTGTTGATGAATGCTGCTGCTAGGAGTAACTAACTACATACAAGTCTTTGTGACATGAAAGACAAAACACGTGGGACAATTACCGTGATAATTTCACTCAGGCTATAGTCACAAGGAGAACTTTCAGCAGTGGGGAACATCTCCAAGGAAAGGAGGAGGACTTGGAGTTTCAGAGGCAGGTAAATAAAGAGAGTCATCGGTGAGTCTCATCGCAAGGATGGAAAGGAATACGCAGGAGAAGGGTGGTTCCTAAAGGAGGAGGACTTGGAGTTTCAGAGGCAGGTAAATAAAGAGAGCCATCAGTGAGTCTCATCACAAGGATGGAAAGGAATACGCAGGAGAAGAGTGGTTCTCAGTTTGCTTGGGCTGCCACAGCAAAACATCACAAACCAGGTCCCCGGAACAATAGAAAGTTTGTAATCCCAGCACTGAGGAAAGCTGGGTCAGGTGGTTGGCAAGTTTGAGTGCTGCCTAGGCATCTTAGGGAGACACAGTCTCAAGACAAAAAAGAAAAGGTGTGTCGAGTGTAGTCCAGTTGCAGAGTTTCTGGGGTTTGATTTCGTAGTTCTAGAGGCTGGAAATCCAACATCAAAGTATTAGCAGTAAGGGCTGGGGATTTAGCTCAGTGGTTCCGCCACCTTCCTCACAAGCACAAGGACCTGAGTTTGATTTCCACTACCGTGGTGGGGGCAGGGATCCTACAGCAAAATATCAGCATGATTGGTCTCCCATTGACTTCAGATGGCTGCCTCTAGCGATGTGTTCATATGGCTTTTCCTTATAAAATGTTTAGTGTTGCTTCCTCTTCTTGTAAAGACACCCATTTTACTGGACTAGGGCTCCATCATTATGACCTCTTTTAACCACGATTACCCTTTAAAATCCTTTTCTCCAAACATAATCCCCTTCTGAGGCATACTGGAGTGTGGGCTCTAATCTACAAATTCAAAAGGACAAAACTGAGTCGGTAATGTGACCCTCTGCAGTCAGCCTTTCTCAGCGGGAGAGGATTCTCAAGGGATTGTTGCCTTCCAGGAGCAAAGGGCTCAGGCAGAGTTCTGCATTATAAGAACATCCGTACTCATTTCTCTCGGGCAGATTCCTAGGAGTGGAACTGTTACCTTATGTTTAAGATTTGAAGAAATGGTTTACCAAAACATCTGCAGCATGTTACATTCCCTCCCATAATATTTGAAGGTTGTTTTTTCTCCATTTCCTTACCAACACTCACTGATGTCTTGGTTTTTGCCATTCTAAGGAATGTAAAATGGCATCTTGTTGTGGTTTTAATGCTTCTTTCCCTAATGATTTATGATGTTTAGCACTTTTTCATGCACTTAGCTATTTGTACATCCTCTCTTGGGAAATGTCTCTTCAAATCTGTTGCCCACTCTGGGAAAGGATAATAAAATGGAAAGTATATTCAAAGATACCCACAGTATTACCCATTTAGGAATTCTTTTATATTCTGGATAAAAGCCCTTTGTCAGGAATAGGATTTGCAAATACTTTCACCTAATCTGTAGCCTGTGTTTTGTTAATTCTGAAGGACAGATTTTTTTTCTGTTTAATGAAGTTCAATTTAATTTTTGTTATGTTGCTCATAATTGTAGTCATGTCTAAGGAATTCTTTGCCTAACTCCAATGTTTTCCTCTAGAAATTTCAGTTTTTATTCTTAGGTTTAAGTCTATGGTTAATTTTCTACTAATTTTTGTTTTGGAGGTAATGACCGAAGTTTGAGGGGTTTTCCTTTTGAGAAAGCATATCCAGTTTCCCAGCATTGCTCATTGAAAAGACTATCATTTTCCTATTAAACTGTCTTAGAACCTCCATTGAAAAATCAATTCAACATTAATGTAGGGTTTATTTCTGTACCCTCAATCCTGCTTCATGTAGTTATCTTTATGCCAATATCCTAATACTATACTATCTTGTTTATTATAGCTTTAATAGTAAGTTTCAAGACTGAGAATTATAAGTCCTCCAATATTGATTTATTTTCAAAATTGTTTTGACTCTGCAAGGGCCTTTCTATTTCCACACAAATTTTATGATTAGATTATCAACTTCTACAAAAAGAAAAGAACCTGCTGGGATTTTTTAAAGAATTGTTTTGAATCCAAATCAGTTTTGGGAAAATTGCTAATCTATAAATACATATAGATTTAATCCATATATTTTTAATCCACAAATATATGTCAATTTATTTATATCTGCTTTAATTTCTCTCAGCAATGTTTTATTGTGGTATATATAATGGCACTGCTTTTGATTAATTTAATCCTAAGCGTTGTTTATTTCATTGTGAATAAAATTGTTTTATTAATTTAATCTTTGGATAGTCTGTTGCTATAATATAGAAATAAAGTTGACTCTGTATATTGTTCTTATCTCCTGCAGCATTACTAATTTATTAGTTCCAGGTTTTTTGTGTGGATTCCCTTAGAGTTTTCTTTCTGTTTTTCTCATTGAATTTATTGGTACATTTTAGGTATACAGTACAGTTATATTCATCATTGCTCTTATAGTTTTCTACATAAAGGATTATGTTATCTTTGAATTTTTAAAAGTTTTTACTTCTCAGTTGTCATCACACACGTTTTCTTCTTTTGTTCCCTCACTGTCTTGTCTACAGCTTCCAGTGTAGTGGTGAAAGTAGACAGTCTGCCCTTGCCTTAGTCATGATCTTAACAGGAAAGCATTCAGTCCTACACCATTAAATATGATGTTAAACGTAATGTTAGGCATAGATTGGAGATGATGCCTTTTTATCAGTTTGAGGAAGTACATTTCTATCTAATTTGTTGAGATTTTTTAAATTCATAATTTGGTGCATCCGTGGAATTGATGTGTAGTTATAAATTTTCATCTTATTAATACAGTGTCCTATTAATTGATTTGGGAGTATTAATTCAATCTTATTCCCAGCACACAGAATACATTTGGAAGGGCTGAGGATTTAGCTCAGTGGTTCTGGTGCCTGTTTCACAAGCACAAGGACCTGAGTTCAATCCCTGGTACCAAAAATAAAAAAGACACATTTGGAATGCCTTTGCGATGGTGTGTACTGTTTATATAACATAGCTGGACTGTTGTACTTACACAGTATTCATGAGGAACTTTGGTCTATAGTTTTCTTCTCTCTGTCTCTTTGCCTCTCCCCTTTCTCTCACTTTTCTTTTCCAGTACTAGAATTAAACTCAGGGCATTGCACATACTAGGCAAATGCTCTACCATGAAGCTGCATTTTTATGTTGAGACTAGGTCTTACGAGGTTTCTTAGGCTAGCTGTTGGAGACCAGGCTATGTGAAGAATTACTAGGGGCCAGATTGTGTGGCTTACACCCCACAGTCGGAGGCCAATGTAACTTGCTTTAGAAACAGTGAAGTTAATGGAAAACCACAGGCTTCCTGGCTGTGCGTAGAAAACTCATACACACAGCACTCCTACGGCAAGATAACATCTGCTGAGGACAATGCATAAAACGCAGGCACCTGGGTACAGGGAAGGATCTGTTCCCCATTAATCTTGTTCCCTATTACTCATTAGTTAAAAGTAAACAACTACAAAGTTTATAATACCCTGTTCTCATATGATTCATAAGGCAATGTCTTCTTATAGTGCCAAATTACTACACTGTCTGCCCTTGTCCTGTTCTGGTAAACTTATTTACTGTGTCACTAGAAAGAACACCCTGTTTGCAGTCACTGTTCCATGAAAAATACACTACCTCTCCCCCTGTGCTTTCGGCTTGCTATTAAGAGGGTCAACCTGGAGATTGTAGAGTCTGTCCACTAGAGGGAGGCTTGTCCCGGTCCCCTTGTACCTTGGATGCTGTCTGTTTCTTTTTATTTCCCATTGTTCTCCCCTCACAGGTACCTGAGGGTCTGATCAGCCCCCCGCAGCTAGTCTCAATTTTGCAACTGTTCTGCCTCAGCCTCCTGAGTTGCTGGGATTACAGGGATATAGTTTTCTTGTCTTCTGGTGTCTTTGGCTTTGGTATCATGTTATTCTGCCTTGAATGAGCTGGAAAATGTTTTCTCCTCTATTTTCTGGAAAAAAACTTATAAAATATTAATATCTTGATAGCATTCTTAGAGGAGCCATCAGAAATAGGTATGTCTTTATAGGAAATATTTAATTACTAATTCAATTTCTTCTACTGAAGGTCTCCTAAAATTTCCTATTTTTCCTGATGCCAGTAATTTGTGTTTTTCTAAGAATTTTCCCATTTAACCTATTATCTAAATTCTTGGCATATTGTTGTTCATAATATTCTCTTTTAATTTTGTAAGTTCAACGGTAATATCCTCCCTTTATCCCTAATTCTGTGCACCTTTATTTCTTGGTCAGTCCAGCAGCAGCAGCCGGGTTTCTTGTATCTCTTCTGCATACACACAGCTTCAGCCAGGGATATACGCGTAGCTAAGGTACTGTGGCCTTTGCTATGCATGTCCGTTATCTCAGACAACCTGCCATCTGTGGAGACTTAACTACTCTTTGAGGAATTTCTTTCCTCCTTAATATCCTGAAGATCTTTCAATTTCAACTTAAAACCCAGATATGATACTGATGCCTAAAGGAGTAGCCAGAGGAACTAACAACATGGCTCAAAAAGAACCCTGCCTCCTACCATACACATGTACGGTCATGAGAGAAAGTCAGAAAGCCACCTTTCAGTTAATAGCTGCACTGTTACTTTTGTCTAGAGACCAGAGAGAGTTCTTGGGTAATGACCAGCTGTAGTAATTACAGCTGCATTGCGCAGATGGTGAACAGCTTCTGCTATTTTTAGCTGAGACAGCTGTAGGCTGAAGAAACAGGCCCCAAGTTCAGGTCCCCCACAGAGCCTACCTCAACAACATCCTCAATTCTGGGCCAAAGATGCCTGCACTGGCATCCTTACCAAAGTGCAAACCACCAGTGCCTCACCTCAGTTATATTCTCCTTCCCAAATATTAGTGTGATACGTGATACCCATGGCCAGCTGAGGTGTCATTTATGCATTAAAAACATGTGAATTGCTCCTGTATCGTGGCTACATTATTGATGCCTGCACTGGCATCCTTACCAAAGTGCAAACCACCAGTGCCTCACCTCAGTTATATTCTCATTCCCAAGTATTAGTGTGATACGTGATACCCATGGCCAGCTGAGGTGTCATTTATGCATAAAAACATGTGAATTGCTCCTGTATCGTGGCTACATTAATTACGTATGAAAATGGATTCGAACATACAGATCATGCTTATAAATGCTAACTGAAGAGGGAAAGAGTAGGATTGAGATGATCATTAAAGG
Organism: Fukomys damarensis; assembly: GCF_012274545.1. Taxonomy (NCBI): domain Eukaryota; kingdom Metazoa; phylum Chordata; class Mammalia; order Rodentia; family Bathyergidae; genus Fukomys; species Fukomys damarensis. Next base: position 22,286,105 of record NW_022900940.1, on the reverse strand, counting down.
ATACATCAGCTTAAATATAATTCTGATTTTCATTACTGGAAAGATTAGAAGCAAATAAAGTTGCCTGGTGTAGTGGTGCATACCTGTAGCCCCAGCTACTCAGGAGGCTGAGGTAGGAGAATCACTGAACCCACAAAGTCAAGGCGAGCCTGGACAACAAAATGAGACCCTCTTCTTTAATAACAACAAGAACAATAACACCAACAACTGTAAAGCAAATTATAGTTTGGGTCTCTTTCCCTCAAGCTTTACATCCCAGACCTCAATCATAGAATAGATACTGTAGGTGCTGATTTGTCTTGGACACTCCCCCCACAGCTATTAATTCTTGATTTGGAAATGAATACTTGCTAAATGTATCCATATGTTTTTCAGTATGCTTAGCTTAAAATTATATAAAAATTATATATGTTCAGATTTTAAGGAAGAAGCATTTCTGCAAGAAATAAAAATGCCCCTTCAGACTTCTCAATTTAGCATTTCTCTCAGAAAGGCCAGATCCTGAGCTTCTTCCTCGTACTTTTCCTGATGGAGCAGTGGAAAGATGCAACAACTACCTCCAATCCCCTTGCTCCCTTGGTCTTTTGAAAGTAAGTAACACTGGCTGGGCATGTGGCTCAAGCCTGCAATGCCAGCACTCTGGGATACTGAGGTAGAAAGATAGCAAAAGGCCTGGGCAGCTTTCCTTTTTCTTTTGAGGCACTGGGGATTGAACCCAGGGTCTTCACACTGAACTACATCCCCAGACATTTTCTATTTTTTATTCTGAGACAGGGTCTCACTAATTGGCTCAAGCTGGGCTTGAACTTGTGATTCTCTCAGAGTGCTAGGATTACAGGTGTGTTCCACCATCCCCCTGTTCAGCCAAGAAAATTTAGGAAGGCCCCATCTCAAAAAAAAGACTCAAGTTATAGTTCAGCCAGTATTCTCTAGGTTCAATCCTAGTATTACAAAAAGAGAAAACCTAGGAGGGGAGGGAAGAGAGCAAGGGAAGGGGAAGGAAGGAGAAGAAAGAAAAGATGCCCCTGTATTTTGCAAGTGAGCTCTGCCTGGGAATGAGGTCAAGGCTGACACTCCCTTCTCTGCTCTTCCTGACCCTGACACTTCACAAGTCCCTTCTTAGGATGCTGTCTTTTAGCTCACCTCTTGGGCCACAGCTTAATGTCTCCTGCTCAGGGTAGAGAACAGAATATATGCTGTCTCACATGGATGCACGATCAAATACATCAATGTGTGTTTGTCAACTTGGTCTTGCAGCGGGTCACAGCCAAACTAGCCAAGAGCCATCACACTGAGGAATTCAGACATGACACGGCCAAATCAGGCATCTTTATTTTACTCACTTTTTGCCTCTAAACTCAAAGATTTCCACACCATTTCGTCCATCTCCATAAATGGTATCACCACCCAACTAATCGCTTAATCCAAAGACCAGAAATCACTGGGTCCTTTTCCCTCAAGCTCTACATCCAAACCCCCAAACATAGAATAAATACTGTAGGTGCTGATTTGTTTTGGACATGCCCACACACGCACGCACACACACTATACACACTGAAGCAATTCAAAATGTATCCCTTCCCTTTCCCTGAAAGGGAGACTTACAATGAGACAGGTTTTACATTTTATTCTCTTTAAGGGGAGTTCATAAATTCTCTTTCTCCTTTATTTGTATTTTAAATGTTTAACGATTCTTCATTTCTTTCACCTTTCCTTTTCTACTAAGAAATCTGACCCTTTTGTGAAAAATAATTGATGAAGGAAGAGAGAACGTAGAAGGTATGGTATGTTTTTAGTTTGTTGTCTCCTCATCAATACCGCGTCTGTTCTCTCTCTCACTCTCTCACTCTCTCTGGGTTTTCATAACATTCTATGTAGAGCCCCTGATGGCACATATCTTTTTGTTTTCTTTTTCTGGTGCTAGGGATGTACTCAAGGCTTCACACATGCTAGACAAATGCTCTACCACTGAGCTACACCCCAGCCCACCACTTTTGGCCTGTGTCTCAGTTACTGGTACGCATGCTTTATCTTCCCTAGTAATCTGTACCCTGTTTGAGGAAGGTTCCTTGTTGTTTGCCCTAGTACCCATACCCCACCCCAGCAAAGCCTAGCACAGTCGTTTAGAAACGTGCTTTTGCAGACTGCCTCTCTCACGTGGAGCAAACGCTGTGACGAGCTCCCACTGCTAAAGTGTAACACTTGGGGCTTAATGGTGGGGCAAATTAAAAAGGTTCAAGCCTAATTCTACCTCCATTGCTTCCTTCCCTTTGTGGACTCTTCCTTCCATTCTCCCTTGGAGAACATGAAGATTGTGCTTTTGAAACTGCTGTTAGCTGTAATTGGTCTTTGAAGACCAGGGTAACTTTCACTGGATGGTCCAGTGAATTGTGCTGCAGAGAATAAAAGCTTACGGTGGCTGGGTAAGGTGCACACTTCTGTGATCCTAGCACTCTGGGTGGTGGTGGGGGTGAGGCACTAGGATTGCAAGTTCAAGCCCAGCCTGGGCAACTTAGCAAGACCCTGTGGTAAGAAAGGGATTGAGGGACTGGCGATGTATAGCTCAGTGCAAAGGCCCTGGGTTCAATACCCAGTACCACACACTTGCACACACAAAGTGTACAGGGGGTGTGAGTAATGACAGTGAAGGAAGGCAATGTGTTACCCAGGCACAAGAGGGGTATATCAAGTGTTCTTACCGGCGTTAGGGAAGAAACCCCTTTATTTCATTCCCATGGGGAAATATCTCTCCTGAGAGTTTTAAATGACCCTGACTTCTCAGGTGATTTCTAACACTTCCCTACAGGTTTGAGCAGTCCAGCCTGCAGCAGGTCTTGGGCTCGTGAATCACCGCAAGGATCCCACACAGATCGCTGCTCTGCCTCTCTGTGCTGGTGTTTACTCCTTGGCTGCCAAGGAAGTGCGTGCTGGTGGAAAGCGCACCAGTCAAAATAAGGTGAATGTACGCATCTCGCCTTAACCACAGTTCTTTTCCTAAAGGGGAGAAATGTCCGAGGTAGAGCCAGAGAAGCCATTTGGAGACACATTTTTTTTGTTTGCCAGATAATGGAGGGCTAGGATTGTGACTTCTTTATGTCTCTCCCAGCTCTAAGCAACTACCGGCAATCAACAAATAATTTTAATAATAATAATAACGTTATACCTGAAAGCAATAAATACTCTAACAGTGGCCATTAAAAGTAGCCTGTAAACTATTTCTTGAAATTGCCTCCCAACCAGTTTCAAACACAGCTCTATTAAAGCATTAAATAAAACAGAAGAGACTGTGTCATAAAATAAGAATAGAGATTATGCTGGAAGAGGTTAGAGGCATAATTTATAGTACCTAAATTTTCTTAAGGAAGCAAGGGATAAAATTTTATTAAGCACAATCCATAAGTTACATAAAATATTTTGAGGTTGGACTCACATTTTGTCCAACAGCAATTCTTTGTCTCTAGGGAGTGATAAGATAATATGAGATATTTCAACAAAAGACATGGAAAGATTGAAAACTGAGAACTTAAGTAAACTTCGCCTACAAAGAAAAAGGAAAATGCTTTACAATTTTGCAGTTTCAGGAAGAGCTTGTCATATCTGAATTCAAAATGTATCCTAAGCTTTCAGAGGAAGCCAAGGTTGCTGATTCTGAGAAACTTTTTACTTTTATCTATAATAAATAATGTTTTTCTTTCTTTTCTTATTTGATTATTATCATCATTGTTATTATTATTATCATCATCATTATTATTATTATTACTTTGTGGTCCTGGGGATTGCACCCAAGGTCTTTGAACATCCCCAGTTCTTCTGCTATCTTCCTGCCTCTGCTGTCCAGGGTGCTAGGATTACAAGTACGTGATACCACTCCTGGCTCATGTATTATACATAATTTCTTTTAAAAAAGATGTGATTTGGGTAAGCAGCCTATTTCTTGCTAAAAAAAAAAAAAAGAAAGAAAAACCTTTTGAGACTTTCTTTTGTATAGTTTTATTTTACTTATTTCATCATAGTGCTGGGGATGGAACTTGTATATACAAGGTGAGCACTTTTCAACTAAGCTATATTCCCAGTCTCCATTGTCTTCAATTTCGTGATTTAATCTGAAAGCTGAGGATAAACCTAGGGCCTTGTGTATGAGCTCTACCATTAAGCCATACTTCCAACCTAATCTAAAAGGCTTCTACTCTACTGAAAGAATCCACAAAAGGCTGATGTTAGTAGCTTTTTATGGGGGCGGGTAGCTTTTAAAGAAATATTTAATGATAGGCTCAAGAGGAAAAATGGACATAAGAAATAGGTTTTCCCTTACATAAATGGAAGCAATGAGAAATAAGAAATGAGTCTGCAATCTTAGAACATTTCAGAAATAACCTGTTTAAATTGAAAAGATTGCTCCTTTAAAAATCTTAAGATAACTCACATACATGGAAGAAGTTCCTTCTTTCATGTCCCCTTGAATAAAAAGCAAAGCACAAAAAAGGAGAATGAATGATTAAATTTTAGCTTATTTAAATTAAAATGGGGCTGAGGATATAGCTTGGTGCAAAGGGCCTGGGTTCAAGCCCTTCATCTCAGTCACTTTTCTCATTGCTGAGCAAAAATACCCGAGGAAAGCTTGATTGTAGCTCTCAGTTTCTAGAAGTTTCAGTTCCTAGTGGGCTGGCTCCAAAGCAGGGTGGCATGGTAAAGGGGCATCAGAGAGGAGAAACATTTCATTGTGGGCAGAAGGCAGAAAGGCAGCAAAGCAGCAAAGTAGTAAGCAGCAAGCAATGGCAGCAGCCCCCTTTCTATCTTTTATATTCCATCCCCACCCTCACACCCAGAGTGGAGCCCCTTTAATTCCTTTAATCCCAGCATCACACACCCTAGATATGGCTACCTCAAAAAAGCCACACCTATGACTACATAAGACTTTAGACACAAGCCATAATACTGGCATATTGTGTTTTAGCTCCAATGCTCAGATGCAGGGCTAGTGGAAGGTGATTGAATTTTGGGCTGCTACAACTGACTTGCTGTTAGGAGGTCGGACCTGGTTTGTAGAAGGTCACTGGGACATGACCCAGCAGGGTGACTCCCTTCTGGGATCTTCCCTTCTTTCTCTGCTTCCTGGACACCATGATGTGAGCAGCTTCCTCTACTCAGGCCCTTCCACCCTGCCACAGACTGAAACTTCTGGACTAAAATAAAGCTCTCCTGCCTTAAATTGCAGATGAGTATTTTTTAAAAATTGACTATTTTAACCCAGTGATGAGGAAAGTGATTAAGAGACCTCAGAACTGCAAAAATAAATAAATAATAAAATACTATCTAAACAAGATACTTTTTTGTGAACATGAAAAGCAACATGAATATGAGATATACTACTATATCTCCAATTTTTAACTCTATTGAGCAGCTGATTTGAGTTGATAGCACTATTAATTTCCATCTCTTTAATGTCTGTAGAGAATTGTGTATTAGTCTTCAATTCAGTGGATATATGTTTCAGATTCTTGCTAATAGAACAGAGAAATCATTTGGGAAAATTACCTCTGGCTCACTTTCAAATGAAGTCTCCATTAGTACTGAATTTTATAAAAAAAGATTTGTTGTTGAGGTCTGCTGAAAGAAAATTTACATATTTATTGAAGACTAGGTCTTGTAACTATTAATGATATTGGAAAAAAGTCATTCAAATTATTAATTCTTGTTGTAAGTAGTCATATTCAGAGACTTGTCAAATCATAGTTTGATGCACTTCCTTAAAATGTACTTAGCTTTTTACAAATTTTGTTTTACCAAACAGTTTTCCTACTATTTCCAATACCATAAAACAACTTGAAATATATTTTAAAGCTCAGTGAGATTTTTTTTT
>NW_022900940.1:22253374-22279745 GCF_012274545.1 Fukomys damarensis | reverse complement strand
GGGGTTCACACTTTCAATCCGGCACTGAAGGAAGCTGAAGCAGGAAGTTCAAGGACAGCCTGGATAATTTTGGAGAACCTTTCTCAAAACAGAGTAAATAAAAGACACTGAGGATGCAACTGAGTGTATATTACCCTTGGGTTTTATCTCCATGATGAAAAAAATGGTATGGACAGCTTACTTTTCAATGGTTCTGGGGATCAAACTCATTGCTTGGTAATTCTAGGCAAGTGCTCTATCACTGCCACTATGACCTTACCCACCCCATACCCATTTAGGTTTTCTGAGACAGGGTGTCACTAAGTAGCTTAGGCTGACCTTGAACTCACAGTCCTTGTGCATTAGCCTCCATGACTGCTGGGATTACTGGCATCATGTCTGTCCTATATGAAATTTTACTTGTATTTAGTGCTGGGGATCACACCTAGGATCTCACACATGCTTCCAGCCCCTCAAAACAGTCATATAGTAGTTCTATGTATTCTAAACTCTGGATACATATATCACTTCCATAATATATAATGCTTCTGAGGATAGAAAATGAAAACAAATCAATTTATAAAGCTGGTTAATCCTTTTAGCAAAACATGGTATCAACATGAAAATCCTAAGTAAAACCCCAGCAGATCAAATTCAACAGGACAGTAAAAGAACAAAGGATCTTGACCAAGTCAAGTTACGTGCTAGCTTTGTGTCTCAAGAGCCAGGGGCAGCTTGGCTGCTCCTCAATTAGAAAATTGACATTACCATCCTATTCAACATTCCATTGCTAATTTAATATACTCCGAGAATTGATATCAGGTGTCCAGAGAAAAAAAGGTACAACAAAAAATGTTCATAGCAGCACTATTTACAATAGCCAAAGGTGGACACAACACAAATTCCCATCAATTGGTAACAGATGAACAAAATGTGGTATATTCACAGCACCAAATATTATTGGCTCGTAACAAAGAATGAAGTACAAATACGTGTCACAATATGGATGAACTTCAAAAACTTTATACTAAGTGAGAGAAGTCCAAAACAAAAAACCATATCTTGCATTATTTTACTTATATGAAATATCCAGAATAGACAGACCAGGTGTTACCCATCAATTTAACAGATGAACAAAATGTGGTATATTCACAGCACCAAATATTATTGGCTCGTAACAAAGAATGAAGTACAAATACGTGTCACAATATGGATGAACTTCAAAAACTTTATACTAAGTGAGAGAAGTCCAAAAAAAAAAACCATATCTTGCATTATTTTACTTATATGAAATATCCAGAATAGACAGACCAGGTGTGGAAGTGCACACCTGTACTCCCAGACTAAGGGAATCTGAGGAGGAAGATCTCAAGTTCAAGATCAGCCTGGACTACATAGCAAGACCCCATCTCAAAAAAACAAAACCAACAACAATAAAACAAGAGTGGGTAAATTCATAGATTCAGAATGCAAATGAGTGTTTACCACTGAGTAACTGCTCAGTGGGTTTCCTTTTCAAGTAATTAAAATTTCCTGAAAGTAGATAGTGGTAATGGCTGTACAGCACTGTGGCTCTTCTAAATGCCACTAATGGTAAATGCTATGTATATTTTACTCAATTTTAAAACTATTTAAGAAAAAAACAGGCAAGGTACATGCCTATAATCCCAACATTCTGGGAGGCGGAAGCAAGAGGATTGCAAATTTGTTCCCAGCCTGGGCAATTTAACGATTTAGTACACATTTTCTCAAGAAAACTAAGTATAGGGGAGGGCTGTGGCTGGGATGTAGCTCAATGTGAAGGCCTAGAGTTCAAACCCCAGTTCCACAAATTAAAAAGGAAAAGTCCAGAACTTACAGGCTGGAAGTCATCAGATGAGCTCACTGCTCAGAGCTAGGCAGCCAGCCTTGGCTAAAAAAGAGGCCCAGCTGGTGCTTCTCTGCGTCTGCTCACAGGTTGGTGAGCATTTGTTTTCTGACATATGACAGATTTACCTTTGTCCCATAAACTTTTCTCAGCCCAAGTAGCTGGGGTCTTCCAGGTACTGCCTCAAGAAGGAATTACTCAGGAAAATCCAACTTTTATTTTTGAGTTTTCAGAGAGGGTTCTCTTGGAAGAATTCAACTGATCTTTTGTGGGGGGCACAGTCAGATTCACACTCCTAGCCCCAGGGTTACCTGTCTGTTAGGTCCTATGGAAGAGCCTGCTCTGTTTTGAATATGATTTGTACCCTCTGAAACTGGGGTTGAAGTTGGATCACCAGTGGGGCCTTTGAGAGGTGATGGGGACTTGAGAGCTCTGCTCTCATAATGGATTAATCCACGCATGGATTAGTAGATACACAGGAACAGCTTCATATAAAAGCAAGCTCTCTCTGGTAAACTCACCGTCTCACCAAGTCGTGCCCTACACCATGCTATGATGCAGAAGAAAGGCTATCTCCAGATGCCAGTGCCATGATCTTGGACTTCTCAGCCTGCCCACCATGAGCTAAATAAACCTATATTCTTTTTCTCCCTCTGATACTATTGATTGTGCCCAGGGCCTTCATACTGAGCTATATACCCAATAACTGCCCCTACTCTTAAATTTTTTACTTTGAGATGGTCTCTTTAAGTCACTAAATTGGCCATGCTGGGCTTGAATTTGCTATCTTCTTGCCTTAGCTTCCCAGAGTACTGGGAGTATAGCCATGTGCCACCATGCCTGGCTAATAAAACCCTATTCTTTATAAATGATCTAGTCTGAGCCATTCAGTTACAGCAACAGAAAATGGCCTAAGACAGGGCCCTGTGCCAGGGTAAAAAAGGAGGTGAGGGAGGGGTGATCACGACAGAGATATCAGAGTGGTTTGGGAATCCTACAGTGGGAGGGGCCTGCTAGTCATTTCCAGCGTGGAGCTCCCAGAGGGTCTTGTAAATGCCTCTGTACATTGTCAACCTAAGTAGAAAAGCAGTCAGGGACAGGTTCTCCAGAGAAGACCGACATTTATTCTGAAGTAGATTTGCAGCGGGGGATGTAGAGCATTATAGTGAGAATACAGGTGCCACAGCGAACTGGGCATATTCACAGAGTCCGAGGCAAGGGGAAGTTTTTAAAAATAAGAATTATATTGGATATTTTGAAACAATAATCCTTGGTCATGGTGATTAATAAGACTGGCATCAGTCCAGAGTCAAACAGAGAGTTGCTGAGAAGATGTCCTTGTAGAAGTATTTTTGTGGGGTCAGGAGAATAGGCCAGGGTAGTAGAGCATCTCCCTAGCATATGTAAGGCCCTGGGCTTACTTCCCAACACCATGGGGGCAAGGAGGAAAGTAGAGGAGAAAGAAGAACAATAACAGTAACTTTTTGTTTGAGGTTGCAAACACCTCCAATCAAGTTTACTGGTTCTGTGGTTGTTATTATCAAGCAGTCACGTGTAAGAAACTTTCCTTCATGAGGTAGTGATTATTCATTGATAACAAAAGGATTCAACCTTCACCAGCAAGATCTCCTCCATTAATGCAATTCTGTCCAGAAGCACTGAGCAGTCATAAGATAATGGACTAATACAATCCCAAATAGCATGCGATAATCTTTTTCCCAGGGAGAAGGGGCCGTCTGTGAGGCTGAAGTAAATGACCCTGCCAATTTGTAATGCTGATGGACAACTTTAGTTACAGTGCAGGTGTTCCTAAAAAATAAACAAGGAACAGGGTGCCCTGGAAAATGCATTTCTGAGATAAAGACTTTTACTGGGATTTTTCACGTCTTCAATCTTTAAAAAACTCCAACTTCTGGCTCTAGTAGTGCAGTCTTCTCTTGGACTCACCCCCTGCTCTCTTATAAAAAAAAAAAAAACAAAACTCCTAAATTTTCTATATTTTTTTACTGTTGGTAAATTCTCTTACTGCCCTCAGTACTAGCCTTCTGCAAACTACACCTCACAGGGCAATAACCTGGCTTCACATACTGGGGCGGGGGCAGTAAGGCTAACACAAGTGGCCCCTTTCGTGTTGGTTAGGTATGCGTATCTGCCTAGGTGTGGTGCTGGGGTTGAACCCTGTACCCAGGGCCTTGGCACTGAACTATATCACCAGCCCTTTTTTATTTTGAGATAGAGTTTTGCTAAGTCACTACACTGCCCAAAGGAGGCCTGAACTTGTGATCCTCCCGAGACAAAAAGAAGCACTTGACTCTCTTCTGAGAGAGTCAGAGGAGGGCATGGGTTGGCAATGTTTGGCACACCCCATCTCCTTGCTAGTCCCACTGAAAATTCCCCAGTTCACCCCACCATTTTCCATGGAGATGAGACAGCGATCAAACAGCTTGTGTGCTGCCAGACAGCTGGGCTGTCTCGGAAGACCCTGCTTGGACCAATCACAGGGCTACACTTGGACCAAAGGGCTGAATTTGAATGAATGACACCTGGACCAATTGCAGCCCTGCAGCTGCTTTATAAGCAGCACTCTCTTAGAGGTCTCCCTCTAGTTTATCCATCCCCGCCGTGCTGCCATATGGACCTGTTAAAATAAGCCTCCAGCCAGTGGTCCTGTAAATCTGCTTGTGATTTCTTTAAGTAGTATGGGATTGGAAGGTCCTAATATATCTACTGAGTTCTGTGGACAGAGTAGTCTCTTTAAAATAAAGAGCAATAAACATCAAGGCAAAAAGCCCTGAAGATCTCTAGCAACCAGCAGCCAATAAAGATCAGTGACAGAGACCAGAACCTACCAGAGTCAGCAGGCGGCATCCAGCATGATCCGGCATTGTTCAGGGGCAACAACACGGCTAGAAGAGCTTCACTTTGCTGATTCATGATTTCCATCTGAATGGAGCAAAAGAATTCTGAACAGATTGGCAACACTCTTACAATGCTGGGATTATAGATACGTGGCCACTATGACCAGCTGTGACTCCATTTTGATTCTGACAACTTTCACATTTCTTTCACAGCATTCAGCTGACCTAGCACAGAAGCATAGCACAGTAGGTGAGCAGAGAGGAACTGAACTGACTTTGGACCTCATGTGATTCCCCTGCACCCCCAGAGAGAGGACTGCAGGAAATTGTCCCTGTATCTCAGACAAGGAGGAAGTTGTTCCTGAAGCTGAAGTAGGAGCCCCACAGTCAGGGACAACACAGCTGTAACTGCTTGAATCAGCGACCTAGGATTCATGTAAGCAGGTGGGTCCAGGTTCATGGAAGCAGAAAGCAGCTGGGACAGAAATTAGCCCCGAGCCAGCTCCCTCCTCAGGACGTAAGCCACTCTGGCAACCACAGCCAAGGCAAAAAACAAGGGAAGACTGAACTCAGGGGACCTAGAGCGGCAGAGATTACTCAAAACTGAGGAGATTAAGGTCTCATGCCCTAATTAAATCTCTCAAAAGAAAAACAGTGATTCGTTTAAAAACCCAGTTTTATTTCTTCTATGTTTGCGGCCCAGGTATGATACATACCACAAAGACAGAAAAGATTTTTCCCTTAGTGACTCGATCTACATGTCCAGCCTCACTTCATTTGCCACTCCCTCCCCAGCACCCACAATTCCAGCCCCACGGCCCGCAGGCCACGCTTTCCCTTGGTTACACACAGCAAGCCTGTGACAGGCTTTCAAATGGTTACATGTTTCCCATCCCGAAGTGGGAGTCTGTTCCTGCCTCTTGGATCTGAGCTAACTAAGGTGTAGATCTACCAAGCCACCTAAAACCTTATGGGTGTGGAGGGGAGGGGATCGGGAACAAAAGAATCAAGATATATTATGTACAGGTATGAATTTCCCAGAGTGAATGTGGTCATTATGTACACCTAAAGTGTTCTGGTAATATTAATTTTTTAAAAAAAGAGGTAGGGCCTTGTTGGAGGCAAGTCACTGGGGTGGGGGGGGTGACTTAGAAGGGCATATTCTTGTTTCTAGCTCTTCCCTTCTCTTTCTGTTTCATGACCTCTGTGGTCTGAAGCTGAGCCAAAATAAACCTCTCCTTTAAATTGTGAGTGGCTAAAATAAACATGGTGCCTCTCTTGTAACCAATAAGAAGTGGTAGAAATGACACCACCGAGCTTCTGAAACTACAAAAAAAGAAGAAAAAAATGACATGCATCTTCAGCCTGGTTCTCAGAAAACACCTGTGGAGCTCTGAGCCGTCAAGTCAGGAATCTGACCACCCCAAGGTCACCATGCAGTGGGAGAAGCAGGCCACAGGGAGAGACCACAGGCAGGAGTTCCTGCCAACAGCCCTGGCTGAAGTCACCTGCACAGCCCATATGGGTCTACCAGCAGGTGCGTGAGTGCACAGTCCTCCTGACCATGTACCAGCTCCCAGCTGTGGGGTTACAGGGGAGCTGTGGAATCTATGGCAGACCCAGATATTGAAGAGTTAATATAAATTGTCCCTATTGCACCCTGCCTGAATTCTTTGCCCCTAAACTCTGGAACAGAATAAAATAATTGTTTTCTGTTACTGAGTTTTGGACAATTTATTTTGCAGCAGTTGTACAGGCTGAGGTAGGAAGATCACAAGTTCAAGTCCAAGCTGGGTAACTTAGTGTCTGAGAGAGACCCTGTCTCAAAAGAAAAAATAAAAAAGTGCTGTGGATATAGCTCAGAGTGAGGTGCTAGGTTCAGTCGCCAGTACTGAAAACAAACAAACAAAAAGAAACAAGAGTGTGATGGTCAGGGGAAGGGTAAAAAGGGAAAAGAAAAAAATGTGAGATAATGAAAAGATGGAAATAAAGTGGTTGTAGATGGGGAGGGGAGGAGGGGGTGAAGGGAGGGCAGGGACAAGGGGAAAAAATGAGAGCCAAGACCTGTCATGTAAAGGTACAAGATCCCAATGATGAATGTAACTGTACTGTCTCCCTAAAATGTACCAATAAACTCAATTAAAGCTGAAAAAAAAGAAACAAGAAAAAACACTATTTGCTCAAAGTATCTTATCTCTCATTTTTATTTGAAATCATAATTCATTGAAATCTATAAACATTTATATGGACTGGAATCTGATTTTAGTGGATAAACTAGGCCTCCATTAAATGAATCCTGTATTTTGAAAGGATTCAGAATAACCCAATTGTGTCTTTCTTTTAAAATTATTCTACAGATCCTGATGTCATAGCTCATGCCTCTAATCCCACAGGCATCTGAGGCAAAAGGATCATGAGCTTGAGTCTAGCCTGGACTACACAGTAAGACCCTGTCTCCAAAAAACAAAAATAAAGTAATACATAAATGTATTTCACAGCATGTGATAACGTACAGTATTCTATTTTGCCTACCCCACACTTGGTTGGAAGTTTTCTAAATAGCAGAGGCCTTGCCTGAGGATGTTATCCTGGGCAGGGTCCTGAGTGAGTATGAATGAGAAGCTGACTGGAGGGATCACAGACTGGTTCTCTAAAGGTGGTTTGGGGCACAGTTCCACCTGAGACAACTGCCAGGAAACGTTCTAAGTGCCTTTGCATGGAGCTTCCGCGGGAGCTCTCATACATGCAAGAAAACACTTGTGAGACACCAGGAGCCAGACTATGCTAACGGGTTGTGAAAATGAGTTTCAATAGCAGCTATTAAAGTGATCATGACAAAAGTACACTAATAACTGAGTTCACGCTAACAGATTGGAAAAGAGCCCGAGAGAGAGTGTAAAAGGTGAAACTTTGTGTACACAGTGGAAGTTACCAGGAAACAGAAACAAGGTCAATAGCAAAACGAATGACTGGAGCTTGGCTTTTCACCAGGTGTTTCACCTGCTGGTCCTTCGCCTGCAGTGCAGTCAACTGACAAGCACCTCTGGAGCAGACTTCTTAACTTGCAAATGACCCCAGATTTTCCATCAAAGCCTGCAATAACCCTCAAATGAGGTTAATCTTCCTACTCTTCTCACCCCACAGAGCTCACTCAGCAACCCTGCACAGAAAGGCAAGAAGGTATTGGCCAGTTATGTAGCAAGTGTGAGCCAGTGAAGTCTAAGAGTAAATATATGATTGCTCAACACTGTATAAAACTAGAATCCGGGCTCTACTGTTTGTTCTGAGCCTGTTTTTTGTGCATTATTATCTTACAGTACACAGTATTTTTGCATTGTGAAATGTATATCCTTAATATATAAAAATACTGCTTGCTTAAAAAAAATTCACTGGTGGCACACGCCTGTAATCCCAGCACTCAGGAGGCTGAAGCAGGAGGATCACTGTGAGTTTGAGACCAGCCTGGGCTACATAGTGAGTTCCGAGTCAGTCTCAACTACATAGTGAGACCCTGCCTCAAAAATAAAATGCACACTGGCACCAAATGTCTTGGGTGTCTTGGGTGCTCCCAATCTATCCCTGTGCTTATTCCTCACCTCTAGTGGCTTTTAGTTCTCCCATTGCTAGACTTCAAGTTCTTTCTGCCTTTTTTTTTTAATCCAAGGTATTCACACTGAGCTATATCCCCAGACCCCTCTCTCTTTTCTTTCTCTCTTTATTTTGGATTTTTTTTCTTTCTTTTGCTTTTTGAGAGAAGTTCTAGTTAAGTCCCTAAATTGCGCAAAATGGACTCCTGTCTATAATCTCAGTAACTGGGAAGCTGAGGCAGGCAGATACTGTGTTTGAGGTCTGCCTGAGCAACTTAGAGTGCAAGGGCTGCATAGTAAGATTCTGTGCCAAAAAAGACAAGAGAAAGAAAAAGAAATGAGTGGGATACGGTAGCGCACTAACCCTAACACTCTGGTAGGCTGAGGCAAGAGTACTGTAAATTCAAACCCAGCCTGAGCAATTTAGTAAGACTGTGTCTCAAAAAAATAATAAATGAATGAATGAATAAAGGTCTGGGAATGCAGCTTAATATGAAGGCCCTGGATTCGATCTCCAGTATCACCAAAACAGCAAACAAACAAATAAAAAACAGAGGTGAGCCAGGGATTTGGCTCAGTGGTTCCCCCACCTGCCTTGCAAGTGCAGGGACCCAAGTTCAATACCTGGTACAAAAAAAAAAAAAAAAAAAAAAAAAACAACAGAGGTGAGGCCCTTTAAATTTTTTTTATTTTATTTTGAGACAGGATCTCACTAAATTACTAACTTGCCCAGGCTTGGATCCAACTTGGAATCCTCCTGCCTCAGCTTTCCAGAGAGCTGGGATTATAGATATGTGCCACCATGCCCAGCTCTCAGTAGCCCTAGTAAATTACTTTCTCACTGAGTCTGTTTTCCAGTTGTGAAATGAAGGGTTTAATGTAAACTAAGGTTACTATTAGTTCAGGAATCTTCCTAAATGCTATTGTTTGATGACAATGCTTTGCTCAAAAGACAAAATGAAAGAACAACCTTAAAGAATTAAATTCTTCAGTGTTAGTGATCTCTAAGAATGGAACAATCCTTACTTTGGGTAGTTTCTTTCTTATAAAGCTCTTTAATCTAAATTATGTTTTTATCTGATACAAATTTTCCTATAAGATTTCAGTTAGGTTTTCGATCACAGTAGCTGATGTTTTATCTGACATAAGTTATCTGCAGGCTTTCGAGAGCATTTTCATGCTGTAGAAAACTGCCTATAGCCACAGCCCAAGGGGCAGAAAGCAAGGGCTGGAATTGCAAGCTTTTTGTGACAACCCGGATTTACTGCTGATGCAGCCAATGGCCCTCAACTGCCACTTACTTACCCACCCCAGTACAGGACTTACTCCCACCCCAGTACAGGACTTGCAGATATCTTATGGACTTCCAGACAGATGAGACAACAGCATCTGCTGATTCTCAAATCTTTAATCTCCTGCTTTTATTCCCTAACATGTTTGGGTAAATATTTGAAATTTTTAAATAAAGGCCATCCATTCTATTTTTTGCAAGTGGTTGCAAAGGCGTGCAAGATAATCAATCCTTTCAAACAGAAAAGATTTTCCTTAGCATTTCTTTTTACCTTGAATATATTGTCAGAGCAGAAATCCTGATATTAGGCTTGGTAACCCCATTAACAGCAGTTTCTGTACTAAAAATATTTATGCATTCCTGTCTCAAAGAACATGAGAGCAGTCTTTCAAAACTGTGCAGTGGGATGTAATAAAACTTGAGCTGCATTCTGGTGTCATTTCTGGGTTCAGCTCTCTTCGGTTGCTGGACCGACTGGGACACATTGCAAGAGAAGAATGATAGAACACTGCATTCCCTCTGGATGATGTGAAGGAGATACTGACCTACTTTCCAGGGAAGAAGCGGCTGCTGGCTATTTTGGGCCCCAGGAACAAGTGACCATTTCCCATTGATCCTGTGGTGGGACAGTGTTGTGGTCAGGGTTTGCAAGGGAATAGATTTAATTCAGGACTCAGGATTTATAGGATTAGTTTATAATATTCACCCAAAAAGTCAAATTCAGAGGAATGCAAGGGACCTGTCCACATACTAGAGACCTGAAGAATCCAGCTAAGGGCGGGGATCCCATGGCAATGTCCCACACAAGTGCAGCTGAAGGCCTACAGCCCAAGGCAATGTCCTCCATGAGTCCAGCCAGAGGCTTAGAGCCCACGGCAATTCTCATGATATTTGGTATCAAGGATCTGCATCAGGAAGGGCCAAAAGCCAGTGGTGGAAGCTAGAAAGTCGGCACCAGTGGGATGAAGGCTCTGTGACTCCAGACTGAGGGATCTACGCTGGAGCCAGGAAGTGACAAGGCAAAGAACAAAGCTCCCCTGACAAGAAAAGCAGCCAGCCTTCCTCAGTGACAGTGAGGACCTTAGCTCCTCTAACTATGAGAACAGCTGTGTTTGTATCAGGAAAACCAGCTGTGGCAAGCTTCTCCAGGAAAATCAACGGCATGCAATCTTTCCCTCCTGTTCTCCTTTTACACCACTGGCAACAATTCTCAGGTGGGTCTTCCATGCCAGGAACCACGCTGATGCAGTTCAGCTGGGCCGTCCAAGTTGATCATATTAGTTAATCCGCCACAGTGGGGGACAGGGAAGTGAATGGTACACAGCCCAGAGATGAAGACCAGGAAGGCCTCCAAGTGGAAAGTCAGAGTTCAGGTCCTCAGCTCCCTGGCTCAGGAACTTGGGGCTTTAATGTAGGGGAGAGTCCTGGCCCCTGGCTAAGCAGAGATTGGAGCCAGGTTAAGGAGGTTCCAAGACACTGGGAGCCATGGGCAAGTCCCCGAAGCAGTCTGCATCCCACTCCCTTGTTCATAAAGAACATCAAAATACTGCATATCTTGTATTGTTTTGAAGATTAGATTCCAGCACATAAACTACCTGTGAACAAGAGCCATGTGCTGTTCACGGCTGTATATCTGGTTCCTCACTCTGTTCTTGATACCAAATAGCAGTTCATTGAACAGTTATTGATAAATGAATGAGAAGATGAATGACGAATACAGAATACTCAACACAGAGCCTGACTCATGGTAGATTTTTAATGTAAATTGTCAGTTGGTTCATTTACAAGAGAATTTGGGACTGGTAGCACCCAATAAGTAAATAGAATATATTAATAACAACCCAAGGCTGGTTTGTATAGGAGCCTAGTTAAGAAATCTAAATGGCCAATAGATTGGTCAGCAATTAATGTAGTTTCTTCTCTGTACAGAGACGAACCTGAGAGAGCAAGGTGTGCACCAATGTATGGAAATAAGCTCTCTTTTATTTTTTTTAGTGGGTTAAAATCAGTTTTATTGCTTAATATCATAAGAAACCACAAAAGTCACAATAATATAGTATAATAACCCATGCAGAACATTTTCAGTAGTCTCTGGACTTTGTGTCTTTTTTATTTTGATCAGTTTGTTTTTTTTGATACAAGGTCTCACTATGTGGTTCAGGCTGGCCTAGAACTCATAAGGATCCTCCTGCCTCAGCCATCCAAGTGCTGGGATTACAAGCATAAGCCACCACACCTGGCTAGAAGGCTGTAGACTTTGGAGGAGGAAGGATGTGAGCACCCTTGGGTTTGTGGGTGAAGCTCTCTGGTAAGCTCATACTTAGTACATAGAAAGCCTTGGGTTTAAACCCCGGTACATCCCCTGCAAGGAAAGAAGAAGTAAATATTTGTTTTGGTTTGTTTTATAAAGGGTCTATTATATAGTCTAGGCTAGCCTTGAACTCAGGATCCTTCTACCACTGGGATTTTAGGTGTGTGCCATAACACCAGCAAGAAATGAATATTCTTAGCCTGGCACATGGCACACACCTGTAATCCCAACACTTGGGAGGCGAGGGAGGAAGACTACAACAAGTCTGAGGCCAGCCTGGGCTACATAGTCAGTTCAAGCCTGTCCTAAACTACATAGAGAGACCCTGAATCAAAAAAACAGAAAAAGAAAATTCTTATATTCAAGGTTAAACAGGAGAAATAAAACACGCTCTCTCCAGATATAGCTTGGACACAATAGACTGGAACTACCTGTACAACTCAACTTTTGTAGTCCACTGTCCTCGTTAGGGTGACACCACTATTTCAGAAGACACAGCCCAGAAAATGTCTAGTCATTCATGATGAGAAACTTTCTATTGAGGCTCACCAAGTAAACAAATAATTTTAAAAACATTTTTAATTGAGACAAAGTTTTGCCCAAGATTCTCAAGTCCCACTTTCCTGCAAATTAATTGTGGAAAAAAGTATTGGGGTTGTTTTTTTTGTTTGTTTTGTTTTTTGGGTTTATTTATTTATTTTTTTTTTTTTGCTTGTTTCTGAACTTTCAAATACACTTCCACTTTGATAGTATTGATACTAAATCATAGTTAGGAACCCAAGCCAGGTACTAGAAAATGAGTTTAATATTATTGGTCAGAGCAAATTCTCTATACTTGAACTGCCTTCTTATCATCCATAGAATTTAACTTCCAGTTGTACCCATTGACGTCAAAGTCTAAAGTGGTGTCTAAAGTCTAAGTCAGTGGTGACAACAGGAGTTGCAGTTTAGTACTTAAGTCTTCAGCTAATAGTGACCCTTCTACCCAGACAGAGGCCAGATGACAGGTACAAGACCTGCAAAGACAGCCAGAGGCGACCAGGCCCAGAGGTAGTGTGAGCCCAGCCACTGAAGCTGGCACGCAGCCTTGGTGTCTGCAAGGACAGTCAAGCCAAGGTCACCACTATCTTCCTTACTGAACCAAGTCACTGTTCATGTAGCCCAGGATGGCCTCAACTCACATTGATCCTCCTGCCTCAGCCTCCAGAGTGCAGGAATTATAAGTGTGGCCCACCATGCTCAGCCTTTGATGCTCAGTCTTCACTAATGGGTACATGTGTCAGTGTGTGTACCTGAGTTTCTGTGTGTGTTTGTGTGTATATATATACTTTGCTCACTTAACAGATCTTGGTAATTATTTTCCTTAAGATTGATTTAGGGGAAATAATATAACTCTAAATCTTTTAGATGTCAGATATGCCAAGTTTGTGTTCCTCAAAACTTAAGAATGAATTTTAAGAAACAAAGGAGGTTAAGAGTGGGAAAAATTTATTAAGAGAGATAACTCCTGAGAGATGGGAGGGGACCCCACTTTACAGAGTAAGATTCATAGAGCAAAATTACAACGTGGTTATCATGTAGGTCAAAACTATGATCAACCAGGAAGATTACAAGTATAGCTACTTAGGTAATATTGATTTTGAAACAAGAGATGATATATGAAAATATTATATCTCCCAACCTGTTAGATGTCTGATATACTGAGTTTGTGTTCTCTAAAATAAAAAAATGAATTCTAGAAACAATGGAGGGTAACAATAGGAAAATATTTATTGAAAGGATAGTTCTTAAGAGGCAGAAGGGGTCCTGAGTGGATAGCTGGGCACCCCACTTTACAGAAAAGTTTCCTAGGGGAAAACCCACATGGGTACAATGTGGGTTACAGCTATGATCAACAAATAAGGTTACAAGTATAGTTGCTTAGGTAATAATCCGGTAGAGAAACAAGTCACATAACAAGTGTGCATGGAAAGAACAAAGACTTTTTCTAGGAAATGATGGATCCAGAGGTAACCCAATGGAGTGATTAATGTCTATCTAGACTTCATTGTCTTTTGAGGAAGTGTGCATGCTTAGTCATTTTGTCTTTATCTTGAGGCCTGGTCTCCAACAGATTCCTATAATAATCTAAAGGGGAAGCAGGTCACATAGAAAGTGTACATGGAAAAAACAAAGGTCTTTTTAGGAAGGGATGGATCAGGATGCCCTGGTCACCTACTTGGGCCACTAATGTCTATCTAGACTTTATTGGACCAGGTGATATCATTTATGTTATCCCTTGGGGAGACATGGAGGCCTGGTCATTCCCTCTTTATCTTGAGGCCTGGCCCTCAACAGATGCGTCTCTAGCCACGGTTGTAATGTGTTCTCATCCCCTTCACTAACTCCCTCAAGGGCCTCACCTTGTCTGATGCCTACAATGTTTCTACCTAATTTAGCCATCTATAATAATATCATTTTAATAGTTGTAGAATGAAATTATATAGAATACCTTTACTAACAGTTTTTTTTTTTTTCTGTGTGTGTGCTGGGGAATCAAACCCAGGACTTTATTAAGCATATGCTCTCCCATGGAGCTAATCCTCAATCCCTCCAAAATTTATTCTTCAATGTACAACAGGCTCTGAGATAATACTTCCTGCTACTTTCCTGTATGTGAAAGATGTCAGCAGATCTAGACATTTAAATAGGGGGTTGGGTTTCCACCCCCCCAAAAAAGGTCAGATGGTCAAATAAGAATAGAATCAAGTTCGCTCAGGCAGAGGGAGCAGCTTATTCCCTGCAAGATTTCTTAATTCCACTTTGAGGAAGCAGGGACACTTAGCTTCCCATTCCTTCTGCTTCTGTCTGTGTTTCTGGAGAAAGCCTGGTCGTCCTCTCCCACCTCCTTCTCAGTGTCCTGGGTGGTTTCTGGGACTCCTTCTTGCCACCTCCATGGCACTTGTGGCCTCTTCCCAAGACCCTGACAGCAGACCTGTCCTTCTTTCTATTGTTGGGCATTCAGGTTATTGGTTCCCTATTTTTAAATATCATATTATAAATTTTATTGATGGACTGTGGTCCTACAGATTACACTAGGGATTGATGGTGATGCTAGGGATATTTTGAAATAAGTGGGAAGTGAGCTTTTGATCCTTATAATCTCCCAAGTACTAGGATTCCAACTGTGAACACCCACAGTCAGCTTTATTACATAGTTGTGCATTGAAATATATGTCTAACATCCTCTTGGTACACAATGAAGATATTTTAGTAGGTGTAAAATAAAGCCAACTTATTTTCTTAGAAAATTGTGCTTTTATTTTTTTATTTTTATTTGTTTTTATTTTTATTGAGTTTATTGGTACAATCTAGGTATACAGTATAGTTACATTCATTATTGGGATCCTGCACCTTTACATAATAGGACTTGATTCTCATTCTTTCCCCTTGTCCCTGCCCTCCCCTCACCCCCTCCTCCCCTCCCCATTTACAAACACTTTATTTCCATTTTTTCAATTTCTCATTTTTTTTCATCTCCCTTATTACCTTTCCCCCACCCTTCCCACTTTCCCTACACTTTTAGCCCTTTACTTCCTATTTCACATTATTAATTATCTCATTAGGATCCTGTGTACTATTATAGTTTTTCACACCAGAGAAACTATTCGGTATTTCAGTTAAAGAAATCTCTGTATGAACATTAAAAGCAGGGAATCCTAAAATAAAACTAAAAAGGAAAGTAAAAGAGAAAAGGCAATGATGTAAGATTAAAATAATCCTTCATTCTGAAGATGAAAATGGTCCCTGAACATATTTAAATTGCTTCTTGCTCTTGTAGTCTTATCTTATTCTTTTTTTTCATTATTTAGAGAATATTTATTGGTTTCTGTAATCAAGCCCATGTAGATATGACCTTACATATTTAATACAGTGCATTACCCCTGTACAAATGGAAAAGAAATAAAAAATAAAAATAAAAAATTAACATTTCTGGACCAATATGGCTGTCCATTTCTGTACAATGCCAACTCAACACAGTAAATTGGGATAACTTTTTCCAAAGTTGACAGTACCTTTAAAGTTTCCAAAAATTCAAATTATATATATGTATATATATTTATATTTATATAAAAAGACCAATAATTTCAGTATGTTATGCATCAATAGCAGCAACAGCTTTTCCAGGTTCTGCAGTCATCTGAACAAAATTATAGACATTCATTGTGCAACTTTTATATCTCCCATCTGCAAAGTAAGATGGACTCCCCAATCCTCATCAGTATTGGCATATACTTTTTTTTTTGGAGACTTTGTAGTTCAGGCTGACCCTGAACTCACTATGTAGCTCAAGCTGGCCTCAAACTTGTAGCAGTCCTCCTGCCTCTGCCTCCTGAGTGCTGGGATTATAGACATGAGCCTCCACACCCCAGTTTGGCATGTACTTTTTTGTTTTTTCAGTACTAGGGATTGAATGGAGAGCTGGGCCTGGTGACCCAAACCTTTAATCACACAAACCTCCTAGCACTCTGGGAGGCTGAGGTAGTAATACTGAAGTCCAAGCCCAACCCAAGCAATTTAGTAAATAAGTGAGACCCTGTCTCAAAATTTTAAAAAATAAAAATAAAAAGGGCTGGCCCTGTAGTTCAGTGTGAAGGCTTCAGTTCAACCCTCGGTAACACAAAAATAGAATAAAATAAAATTGAACAAAATGAAATAAACAGAGAGTCGGGTGTGGCAGCATAGGCCTGTAATTGCAGCACTTAAGAGGAAACTAAGGCAGGAGGATCACCTTGAGTTCAAGACCAGCCTGGGCTATGTAATAAGACCTTGTCTAAACAAACAAACAAATATATTTTTATTTTTATTTTTTGGTACCAGGGATCAAACTCGGGTCCTTGTGCTTGCAAGGCAGGCGGCAGAACCACTGAGCTAAATCCCAGGCGCCTAAACAAAGAGATATAAACAAAATTTTCTGGAAATTATTGAGTGACATTCTCTGTGTAAACATAGAATAATTCAAGAAAAAGCAGTAAAGATATACATGGGATCCACGTAGCAGGATTGGGGTGCACATAAAGCAGGAGGGTGGTAAGATGGCTCTAGGAAGGAGTATTCAGGTAAACCAATGGCCAGGAGAACCAATGTTTCCTAACATGAGATTATTTGCAGAAAGCTATAAGTAGAAATATACTATGTCCAATGGAAGAAATAGGGGGAAAAACCCTTTACAAATGAAAAAAACAAAAATAAATGAATTTTTTTTTTTTAAAAAAGGCAATGATCAAGTGTGGGTGGAATGTTGCAAAAGAGTACAAGAGAATAAAATTGCATATATAGAGCACTGCTTGCACTATGACTAAATATATTTTCATGACATCGTAATGTAAGCAGATTACTGAGTTAGCCCTAAACTGTGATAAAACTGCATGAAATGGAGAGGATGTTGGGGCGGGCTTGTGTGTGTGGGGTCATTTACGTGTGTGTGTGTGTGTGTGTGTGTGTGTGTGTGTGTGTGTGTGCATATATGCATGTGTGTTGCTGAGGATTAAACTCAGGGCCTTCACAGTGAGCTACATCACTAACATCTTTTTAATTTTTTTTATTTTGAGCAAGTTCCCCTTAAATTGCCCAAGCTGGCTTTGAACTTCTATCCTCCTGTCTCAGCCTCCTCAGTGGTGAGGTTACAAGTGTGCACCATCATGCCCAAGTCCTTTACTGTTACAGGAAATCTGCCTTTGGTGAACTGGAGGTTTGGAGTTGCATCTTGCTTAAGTGACTTGTGATTTTATTTTATTTTATTTTATTTTTCTTCATTTAATTCCTGAGTTGATGCTTGTGAATTGCATGTGGCAAGTAGCTTTATTGGTAGTATTTAGAACTCTTAGGAAATGACTACTTATCAGAGATTTCTTCCAGGTGTATCTGGTTTTTGGATTTTGAGTCTGTTGCAAGATCCTACCTCTTCAATTTATTGGGGGTGAAAAGTTGCCTACACCCTGATTCTTTGGCATTGGTCTGTAGTATTGTTTTTGACCCTTAGGCAATCTCAGTCTTGGTGTACCCGGAAGAACAACTGATTAGAACAATTATGTCACCTTGGGTACAGTAGTACAATCAGCAATAACAATAGCATCAAATACAGACTAGAAAATGATAACCTGGTAACTATTGATTTGCCACTTTTAACTGTATGAACTAGATTTGTGGTTATATAAAAAAATCTAAAACAAACCAGAAATTTGTATACAGTAAATATGACCTCAGTATGGTGATTTTACCCACAGGAGAGAATTTTTTAAAGGGGTGGGGGGGGGAGAAATAGAAGAAGAGAAAGAGATTAGAATCGAGGCAAAGGGTGATTAATTTGGGGGAACTTGTGAAGAAGACAGGAGGGAAAGAAAAAAGGAAGAAATAAAAATGGGAACAGAACAGAACAATAACAACAAAACTAGCAATAATGTTCACACATATAAAAATAAGAACAAACACTCAAGAAAACAAACAAAAACAAAAGCAAGAAAAGAAAAAAAATAAATATCCACTTCAAGGTGTGTCTGCTGTCACTGGTAGACAAATCGGGCAGACAAAGCTCAGATCAATATTGATTAATCCAATTAACCAGCAGTAGTTTTACTTCAGGGTAGTGGATAATCCGAGCAATCCTGTACCTTTAGCTCTGAAGCTCAGGCTGATTTCTGTCCATGAGTCTGGAGCCTAATTTGTTCTACCTGCAATACTCTCTGTGTCTCCTGCTGGCTTGAACTTGGCTCCCAGCCAGCTTGAACTTGGCTCCTTGACCTTCTGCTGACTTGAACTCAGCTCCACCTAACCCTGATGGAGCCAGCCCACAGGTCCTCTGAGTTCCAACCTCAGTTGTGCCCACTCCAAGATGGCAACAGGCCAATCACCCTCTCCTGGGGAACATCTGAACCCAAATAATTCACCAGCCACTGCAGTCTGCTGTATCCACTGCTCTGTTCCACTAATTAATTTCTCCATGGAGGCCTCTAGGGTTGGAACATTGGGGATTTAGCTCAGTAGTTCTGCTGCTGGCCTGGTAAGCGCAAGGACCGGAGTTCAATCCCTGGCACAAAAAAAAAAAAAAGAAAAGAAATCTGTTAAAAGAAAAAAAAGAAGAGGAGAGAGAATTTCACTGTAAACTTTTTTGGTTCTTTTGAATTATTGAATCATGTGAGCAAATTAATTATTCAAACTATATTAATTAAAACAAATATTCTGTGCACAGCAGAGTAGGAGCGGTCACACTCTGCTGGCTGTGGGTAGGGCTCTGCCAGTCACACAGGGGCCCTCTGCGCCCTGCTGGCAAACTTCCTGGGGTGCAAGGTCTGAGCTGGGAGCGTTCCAGAGACAGAGAGGAAACAGCAGAATATTTGTGGACTAAGGCTAAGTCAGGAGCCCGAATGAATGAACTTGAAATTAGCATGGGATTCTTAGTTTCTCAAGACCCATACCCACCAAACCTTGAATCCCTACCAACACTAGGCTCCCTCTGGTTTTGTGAAGATGGCACAAAATTCAGATCATGGAAAAGCAAAAGCCTTAATTACTTGCTTCATAGCATCTAGTCATTTGAAAATGGAACCAGACAATAGTACAGCCAGGGAAAATAATCTAAGTTTATGGAAGAGCCTAATAGATGAGCACCCAGTCTGCACAACCTGGAAGCCAGAGGCCAAAGCAGCCATTTTCCATCTTACCAATGTTTTATTTGTAGATCAGAGTGACAGTCACTGGCAAATTTCTGCACTACATTTTACCCGTTCAGTTTCTGGATTCTCCCGAGTGGGATTCACTGAGACTCACAAAAGGTATCTTTCAGGTAATCCTCAAGGTAGAAACCCATTGCCGATATGTGTCTTGGAGGAGAAATAAATTTTATTTGCTCTTTGCTCAGCACCATTACATCTCCTGCCTGTTTTCAGTTTTAATTGGTGGTGACACAGCAGATAAACTCTATGCCTTGAATGACAGGGTATATATTGAGAAAACATGCCACAACGACATTTGGTGATCCTACTATAATGTGTCAAGTCCAGAAGTGCCAGATCACCCCTGACAGAACCACTTCAGAATTCCAGGACATAATATAATAAATGACATCAAAATCTGAAGTTGTATTACTGTTGTAAAAAAGACTCTTAATCATCCTCCAAAAGAAATAGCAAATTACAGAAAGTTGAACTCACTGATATTTTTATAAATCAAATTCAGCGGCAAGATGCCAATGCAAGATGTTTTATTCATCTCAATTTCTTCTGCTTTCCGAATAAATTTTACAAAATGTTCTTGTAAAAAAATAAAATAAACAAGATTAATTAAAGTAAAATGAGATAAAATGAAATGGTAATAGAATATGCCAATCCAATAGCTTATGTTCTTTCTTGGAAAAAAATCAGCATTTCTCTGTCAGGCTTCAAAACACAACTCTAGAGCATTGACGGCAAACATTTTAGAGTAACTGCCTGCTAATTAGCCCACCTCACCCTCTGAATGTAAGAATCTAGGAGAGCAGGGACCTTGCCCGTCTTGTTTAGGGGCTAAGCAACAGGCAAACAGTAGGTATTCTGTAAATTTATGTTGAATGATTGAATAGTCGGAGGAGGATAGGATACAGAATCCAAAAAGCTTGCGTTCCCCACTAGATGTTTGGAAAGTCTTTTCAGTCATACTGTACCTCAATTTGTAATACATAGAAACAATTATTATATAGAGTGTAGCGCTATTGAAACATGACCCCCCAAATTCTTCGACATTTCTCCACCTGAGAAGTAGGGCCTAGGTCTGCCTCTCCCCTCAAATGAGGCTCTGTAATTTCTTGACCCACTGATTGTGACATCATGACAATCTTGGGGTTCATATCTTAAGAAACTCAGAATTTGCATTTCATTTTCCTTGGGATGCTTGCTTGTGAACACAGGGAAAGAGCTTCTAGAGGGCCCCCATGGAAAAGGCTCAGGCCTCTGGTACTCAGCCACAGGTGAGCTCCCAGCTGGCAGCCAGCAACTCCCCCCCAGCCAGGGGAAGGAGCCATCTTGGAAGGGGATCTGCTGCCCACTTTGACTGTTCACCCCAAGTGGTGTGAACCTTTCTGAACCCAGTCTGGTTTCTGGAAATGACCGCATTTTGCCTTATGATATAAGTTGTGGAGTGCTTAGTTATGCAGCAAACAATAACCAGAACAGATTTTAGTACCCGGGGGTGGGGTGCTGCTGTGACTATAATACACCGTTCTGGCTTTGAAAGTGGTGAACAGACAGAGGTTAAAGGTCACTAGGGGAGTGTTAGTGATGGGTATGGTAAGGTGTTTAAGAGATGGGAGGAAAATGTCACCTGGAGCTAGTGGAAAGGGAACTCCTGGTACATGGGAAAATTGGTGTATGAGTCAGCTTTCTTGTTGCTGGACACAATACTTGACACCTACAACTTACAGGAAGAAGGTTTAATTTAGCTCACAGTTCTGTAGAATTCAGTTTACAGTCAGCTCACTCCAAGGGAGGAACACTGTGATAGAAGGGTGTAGTAGAGCAAGGATATTTAGTTAAGGCAGTTGGGGAGCAGAGCAGGAGAACAATGCCAGAGAGAAATGAGGGAAGGACCATACTTACTTCTCAAGGTCACATCTCCATGATCCATTCAGACACACCCAGATTAGTGCTGTACAAATCTGCCAGATGTTCCATAATCCATTGAAGTTGACATTACAGAATTAATAATGAGTCCACTCCTTCTCAACTTCACACCCAAACATATCTCCTTAAACTATACTTAATCTCCAATAAAGATAATAAAGCGAGTTCATAATCCTGCCTAAAATGCAAGGATCCTATGTACAAACATAAATGCAATCAGTTTTTCTCCAAAGTCTCAATACTTTCATCTTCTTTTAAAAGTTCAAGTCTCTTCTGAGACTCAAGACAAACTTTTGTCTATGAACCTCTGTAAAAATAAAAAATAAGCTACATAATTGCAAGATACAATATCACATGGTAAACTCTCTTTCTATTGAGGAAGAATAAGGGGGTAGGAAATAATTGGACCAAAGCAAGACCAAAAGCCAGAAGGGCAAACATTTGGTCCTGTAGCTCCATGTCCCTCATTTGGGGGATCAAATGGTAAAATGTAAGTACCAAAGGGCATGGGTACCCCACCCCCATGGCCTTGCTAGTTGCATTCCACAAGGCCTCTCTCTAATGCTGTCTCCACTCTTGGCCTACAGCTTTCCTCAGCCAACTTTCCACATTCCTGGCTTTTCTGAAACCCTAGGGTTTCTACTGTACTTTGGCTTCATTCCCACAGCCTTATGGGAGCCTTCCTGGGCTCCTTACCTGGACCTCCAGGCATTCCTTTGAAATCTGTGTGGAAATGTCCCTGACCCCATAACTCTTGCATTCTGCGTGCCAGTAAAACCAGCATCATCTACATGACACCAAGGTCTGCTGTCAGTGGAAGCAGGAGCCAAGCCTAAATGTCTGGATGGTGGGGCATAGTGCAGTGAATCCCAGGAAACCAATTTCCTAGGAGGCTTTTCTTTAGCAGAGGTCTCAGGGACTCTCTTGTCAAATGAAGAAAATGATATTTGGACCCTTGAACCTGCCGTGGCTAGGGCCTGGCTGATTCCTAAGATGCCAACAAGTATTTCTCCTTGTCCCTATACCAAGTACTTGGTTTCTTTTTAATGGTACTAATTTCTTTAGCAGCCCTACTCCATTGGCCTCAACTTTACACGTGGTTTGTTTGGGCCAAAATTTAAAATTTTCAAAAATTTCTGTTCTGCTTTTTGTCCCTAATTCTTTCTATAAATCTGGTGAAAAGCAGCTAGAAGTACCCATGCCACATGCTAAATGTTGGGCTGTCTTTTAACAAATTTTATTAGTACATATTTGCAGTACATAATTATGTTTATCATGGGGAATCGGTATGTGTACATAATTCATTATTATTTTTTATGTCCTCTTCCCCTCTTTTCCTCCCTTTTCTGTTGGACTGCCTTGAAATTTTCTATACCAGATTAATTAATTCAGTGTCCTTAATCTTACTCTTCTGCAAAGTCTCGGGACATGGGCAAATTACAAATTTTCTGCTAAAGTGTAAAACACATACCCTTTAGTCCAACTGCCAATAGAGTTTTCCCAACTAAAAACTCCAGAGTCTGGACTTTACCATCTACATTCCTATGAGCATTCTGATTTTCTGAGCTCTTACCAGAATCACTCATTGAGCTCATTTTACAACACCGTAGGTCTTTTCTAGGCCATGTATCCAAACCTTTTCACATTTCTCCCCTAAGCAATTCCAAAGGCTTCTAAACCACATGGTCAAGTATATAGTCACAGTAATGATCTTACTTCTCTGTTACCAATTTTCTGCATTAATCATTTTTCCTGTTGCTGGACACAATACCTGACACCCACAAATTAAAGGAATAAAGGTTTAATTTAGCTCCTGGTTTGGGAGGATTCAGTCTCTAATCAGTTGGCTCCAACAGAACATCATGGTGGAGGGCCAGGGATTTAGCTCAGTTGGTGCTGCTGCCTGCCTTGCAAGCACAAGGTCCTGAGTTCAATCCCTGGTACCAAAAAAAAAAAAAAAAAAAAAAAAAAAAACCATCACGGTGGAAGGGGGTGAAATGGAGCACAGCTACTTAGTTCATGGTGATCAGGGAATCGTTCAGGGAAAGAGTATCAAAGAAGAATGGGCGAGGGACCATATATAATACCGAAGTCATACCCACTCAGACACATCCAGGAGCATGCTTTACTAATCTGCTAGATGTTCTTTAATCCAGAGGCTTATATATCAGGATTAACAGTAACAGTTGTCATTGCCTTTTGTAATGTGAAAAATAAAGATTGTTGTGGCCGCCCAGGTGTCACAACACACACATGCCTGAGTTGGGGAGTGAGGATTAAGAAAGGAAAGAACACTCAAGCCTGAGTGGAGACCAAGAGAAGTCTGCTTTATTTTACAGCAACAGCCCTTTTTAAAGGCACATCAACAGGAGGCACCAAGCAATTATCTTTATCCGAATCTCCTGACTCCTACAAATAACATCAGATCTTTGGCTATCTCTTCCAGTTCCTCCCATCGCAGGGTCAAAGAACAAACAAGTTTAACAAACAGACTCCTTGAAAAGGAACAAATGTTACACAGATTGTATCAATGCCTTAATTGTAGAGGAAGAAGTTATTTTTCAAATGTCAAACGCCAGTGGGCCATGACTGGCCCCCACAGATTGTACTCCATGAACTCAGGGACTTTGCTAAGTATACCTTTGGGCTGTTTACAAAGTACTACCTGCATGGGAGCGATTCTTTGTAAATGCACCAGGCATGGCTCCCTGCATGGAATTATATATACCTTTTGGCTTCTTCAGGTCCCTGAAGAGTTGGTACTGTCTCAATGACACTAGACAACTCTTTGTCTTCCCAGCTGCTCAGCCTTTTTGGGAAAGGTAGCACACAGAAGGCCAACATAACTGACTCTGATTTGGGATGGCAAAAGACTAGCTATTTCAAAACTGGAAACTCATCCTCACCTATTAGGGTTCATTTGGCTTTCCTCATCCATATGGTAGGCTGCCTTGTCCTCCATCATTTTCACTAAATCTATGGGCATATTTATAATGTATGCAAAATGTATAAAGGATAACTAACCTCTCGCTCCACAGAATCCTAAATTTTGTGTTTATCATTTCCTTATCTTCTTCTATGGTTTCACCATACTTGTATCCTCAGTGATGTAATTTTTTGAGTTTTGTTTTGTTTTGTTTTGACAGGGTCTTACTATGTAGTCCAAGTTGGCCTTGAACTCTCTATGTAGCCTAATTTGACCTTGAACTTGCACTAATCCTCCTGCCTCAGCCTCCCAAATGCTGGGATTAAAGATATGCACCACCATGCCAAGGAATTTTACCTATTTTTAAAGAGAAATGGGATCATACTATATGCATTCTTCCATGACTTGCTTTATTTTGGTCATGAGTTTCACCTATTTGGTTTTGTCTTCTTTGTGACTAGTGTATAAAACAAATGCCTACTAAGCCTACTCTGGCACACTGTATTGTACCTCTCAAGAGATTGATAAACACTGCAGGCCTCTGTTGGGTGGGATGTGATCACAGAATAGCCAAGCAGTTCATTACTATGCTGGTGTAGATATAACATTTGGGAATAAGAATTATTCAGATGACATTTAAAACATACTACTTACATCATAACTTCATTTTTAATTTTACAAATACATTTTGTAACATACATGCAAAAGAATTTATAAGCTTGACTAGTCCATCTGTCCCATCATCCCTACATGTCTCTTGGCATTAGCACAAATAACTGAGAGCAAACCTTCAGAGAGAATAGACAGAACATTCTGCCTCACCGGCAGCTTTAAGTATTTCCTTAAGTAAATACCATAAGCAGCACAGATAATTCTTTCACACATTGTAGAGATGAAACAAAAATAACAGTGAATCCTCTAGACGTCAAACTAATAGGCCTAGTATTCTTTTAGGAACTAGAATGTACATGTTTCTTTAGCCAGTATCCACCGATATTTTTCATTCTCAATTCTCAATTTGGTTGCTTTGGATTCTGATGCTTGCATCCCACGGGAGGGGATTCTGATGCTTGCATCCCACGGGAGGGGATTCTGATGTAATTAGTCTGGAGTGGTACCCAGGCATGGGGATTTGTGAAAGCTCCAGTGACTCTAATATGTAGCAGAGTTTGGGAATCATTGGTTGAAACTATTTCGTCCTTACAGTGTCCAATATGGTGCCTGCGGAGATTGACACTCAGAATGAATATGCTCCATTTGTCAGGAAGGAGTAAAGAGCGTCCGGTCCAAATACACACCAGCCACAGACAGGATTAAATCAGGTCCTGAAAAAGACGCTGAGGAGAAATACCCTGCACCGTAGGTGGGTGAAGGCCGACCTCCACTCCCACTCCCATTCCTAAGTTTCTATCTTCACTCTAAGGAGAAAAGATTTCCATACTAATGTAGGATACTGTCCAGGCAAAGTCCGAAGGCCTCATAATCTTAGTTCACTAAGAAGTTCAGGCATATCTTATCTGTATAATAGTAATGAAGCAGAGGCTGAAAAGGCAGGAGTGGGCTCTTCCAGCTTTGGCCCAAGTTAGTTGACTTTAGAGTTAATCCTGGAGCGTCTCTGGGCTCCAAACTGCCGTGGCAGCGCTTCCTGCGTAGGAAAAAAGGGCATCACCGTGGGCTGAGTCGGGACTGCTAGGTTCCAATCCGAGGCAGCCTTGAGCGTCACGCAAAGACCCCAGCGTGAACTAGGCGGGGTCGGTGCTGTGTCTGGGGCTCGCCGGGGCCGGGGGATATGGACTACAAGTCCCGACATGCCTCGGGCAGGGGTGGGGCAGCACGGGAGCAGAGCCGGGAGGTCAGCCAGGGCCAGGCGTGCGCAGTGGTTCTTGGGAGTGGCGGGGCGGGTCCTGTGGGGCTGTCAGC
>NW_022900940.1:22236223-22252995 GCF_012274545.1 Fukomys damarensis | reverse complement strand
GTCGCGCGCCCCCGGGCACCTGTCTGCGCCCTCGCTACCTCGCAGCGAGCGCACTGAGGACACCTGCTCGCCGTGCCCGGGTGTTTTGCGCACCACACTAAGGGCTTTCTACATTCTCTGCCGATGGCCTGGGTCGAGGGACTGAAGGAGTCGCGAGCTTCCTACTGTAGTTTTGGTGTTGGGGAAACCGAGGCACGGAGGTCTAAAAGGGCTCTTGCTCCCCTGTCTCGGGAGGAGTAGGCGCTGCCCTTCAGTGTGCGGGTTTCGCCTCCGCTTCTGATATGTCCAGGATCTTCATATTTTAGTAACGTTGTATTAGGAAGAAACTCCCAAGTTCCAACAGGCCTTGCTGTCAGGGATGCTAAACATTCTCCCCTGGGGAGATGTTTGCAAAGCTTTTCGTCTCCACTGGACTTTATTTGACTTTAACATTTAGAAAGCACTTTGTGTCAGGTGCTTTTCCAAGCATTTTATAAATGTCAGCTCTCTTAGTACCCTTAATCAGACTTACATGGGGGATTCATGGTGTTTGCGTGAATGTAGGAGCATGGGGAGGAATGGAGGCAGAACATAGCATTGGCATTTTCAAGGTTTCTTCCATCATTATGCCCTTTTGTCACATCCGTGGGAGGGGCACAGAACAGTTAAGAGCCACGGTGTTCTTTCTCTTTCAGTGCATCTGTGTACCTGTTTTTCTTCCTGTGGTTTGACTCTCATCACAGTTCAGGTTGCTGGGAGTACTGTGGGAAATGCTACTAGGTATTTGGCCTTGGTCTTCCTGCTTTAAGACTTGGTCCAGAAAGTACTTCTTGGAGGGACTACCTAGTTCTCCGCTTTCCATCCAAGCAAGACCAGTGACCTCTCCTTAGGCCCTTACTGTTGACTTCTATCACTATATTGAAATGATTTATCTAATTATCATTTTCTGCTCCTCTCCACCCAATTCCTGAGACTGGCATCTTACTCTAGTGCCCGGCATATGCCAAGTAATATTAATGAATGTCTGAAAACTAATTTTTTGGGGGTCCTTGGGATTGAACCCAGAGCCATTCACATGCCAAAAACATGCTGTACCGCTGACCCACACCCTCAGCCCTCAAACTAATTTTTAAAACTATAATTGCATTTGATTACATAACACATTCACTCTGTGTGTGTGTGTGTGTGTGTGTGTGTGTGTGTCTGTGAGCACGTCTGCACTGGGAATTGAACCCAGCACTCTGTCACTGAGTGGTACCCCCCAGTCCAGCTTTCAAGTTGTATTTTGTTCATTTGTTTGTTTTTTGTATCGGAGAATGAACCCAGGGCCTTTATACTGAGGTACAATTCCAGTTCTTTTTTTTTTTTTTTTTTTTTTTTTTAATTTTTAAGAAAGTCTCACTAAGTTGTCTAGGCTGAATTCTAATTTGCTATCCTCCTGCCACAACCTCCTAGAGTGCTGAGATTACAGGTGTGTGCCGCCAGGCCTGGCTAACATTGATATTTTAAAAAACCAAAAGATACCCTGGAAATATAGTGAAACCTCCCTCGTCCACATTCGTCTCCCCACCTACTGTCTCTGGGATCAATGTGTTCAGTCCTTTCTGGAGGAGAGGTTCATCAGGTGCTGTATTTATGTTGACAGATATTCTTATCTCTGTTTACCCTGCAAATACAAGGGTATTATGTGCTTTTTGAAGGCTCATTTTTTGACCAACAACAGAATGTTCTGCACAGCGTTTAAGGAAGTTAGTATGTGTCCACTGCAGAGTTTCATTTGACTTTCAGCTTGGCTTTGCCAGTTTTGAGCTCAAGGTCACTTTATTGAAATGTCAGCTGAGTTGTTGGCTGTTCTACTGGAACAACATTAACATGTTTACTCTCCTGTAGAATTCCACAGACGACATTCCCTTCTAATTTGCAAGGTACAGGTAGTCGCGCAGTTTTGCTATGGTGGCTATGGGCCTCAGCAAGAGTAGTGAAACAAACCTCTGCACCCTCCACTGAGATTTGGCTGCCCTCCCAGGGCTTCTTCATTCGGATAGATTTCATTGTTTTCTCGGCCCACTCCAGCCACAGCAAATGGAGTAGAACTTGGCCAGTGACACTGAAGCAGAGCAGTTGAGAAATGTGCTGATGAATTGAGCCAGCTGCCTGGCTCCATTAAGTACCAGATCTGATGGGAACTGTTGGTGGTTTCTCTGTCACTGCGTTGAGTCCAGAGCTACCCCAGTCCTAGAGAGAGGATCACGACCTCCTCAGAGAGATTCAGGAATGTAGGAACATAAGACAACATGGAGTATGGTCAGCTCTGGCTTAGCAGACAGTTGAGTGGTCACCCCTGGTAGGTACCGTGACCTTAACAGGTATATAGGCACCCCTAACACTGTCCCTGTCATTGGGCCACCGCCTTCAGATCTCAGATCAGTTGGAAGATCAAAAATACAGTGGGATGGAATATTTAGCACAAAGTTAGACATTACATTGTAAATAGTATTTTTTAAACAGTGTGGGAGACTACTTGCCTCAGAGTTGTTAATAGGACTAGACTTGCTGAATTGAATTCCTTGAGTGTGGGACACATTTTTATCTAAGGCTCTTGAGCCTTTTAGAAATTTTAAAACTGATCACAAAAGCAGGACTTACTTTCCAGAACTGGTCTCACCTCAGGAATGCAAAGTTTCGTAAGCAGTATTTACACTTGGAACTTTGAAGTAGCTCCCAGTGCATATGTAAATAAAAATGTTGTTACTTAATAAGATCTACACACTGAGTACCCTCCCCATGTCCCTTGTCATCTGTGGCAGTGAACCTAGCTGGCTTGCAGGGAGCCAGGAAGGACCTGGGCTGTGTAACATGCCCTTGTTCTGTCCTTTGGCAAACCTCCTTTGCTCTGGACAGGTTAGAGAGAGGAGGCTAGAGGAGCTCTAGGGCCTGCAGCTGAGTCCTGCTGTGCTGCCCACTGCTGGGGTCTGGAAGGCTACTGCTTAGCCTGCCTGATTTCTCATGGCAGATAAGTTGGAAAAGCAACAAAAGCCTGGAAGGTTTCTCCAAAGATGTAACAAAATTTGTTCACCAGTGCCTCAGGAAGATTACCCAGAAAAAGTGCAAATACAGTCCTAGAACTAAAACCTTCGGACTTCTGCTGGGTCCAAACTACACCCCAGACCTCCTTTGGGGACAGTGTAAAACTTAAGTCTCACTTTTACTCCTGGAGCGTGAACAGCCAAGAGGCTTCCGCGATGCTGGGCTCAGAAGCTCAGCGAGGCTCCAGGAGCTTGTCGGACAG
Source organism: Fukomys damarensis (assembly GCF_012274545.1). Classification (NCBI taxonomy): domain Eukaryota; kingdom Metazoa; phylum Chordata; class Mammalia; order Rodentia; family Bathyergidae; genus Fukomys; species Fukomys damarensis. Next base: position 22,249,727 of record NW_022900940.1, on the reverse strand, counting down.
CGAGAGTCACCCAGGAAGGAACACACCAGGCAAGTTGGCAAATAGACCTTTATTAGTCTGGCCAGACGGCACTCCCCAAGCCAAGTAGCTCAGAGAGGGGGCTAGCTCAGAAACAGAGGCCATTTTATATAGGGCTGAAGGGGGGTTTACACTTAAAACTTACAGGAAGAGGACAAAGGCAAAGAGTCAGTTGATCTGAGCTAGTGGTCCTCACGTACTAATGATCAGCAGAGTGATTATCCATTGTTCCATTTACAACCTAGATCATCATAAAGTTCAGAACATTCAGACTACAGGCATGCAAGGAGTGGCGTGACCTGCGTTGGGTCTTTGTGTTCACTACAGTTTCCACTTAGTTTCCCAGCTACTCCAAAACAGCCACCTAACAATTCACAATTAATCATTAGTTATCCTAGAAGGGATGGGGGGAGCGACAGTCTCTAGGTCGTTTGCTGGTCAACATGGAGTCGCTCCGGTTCAGTCAGGCTCCTACAACAGGGTAGGGCAGTAGTAGAAGGAAGGGCCTGGGAACCCAACACCCTGGGTTTTGACTCCGTGCTTATGACATTGGTACTGACTGCTTAGGACTATTGTTAGTGTTACACAGTGCTCTGGGAAGAGTGCATGGTGTTAGCACTCAGTTTCCACATCTGTGACCAGAGCCATCATGAAGTCATAAAATGGACCAGGCTGGAGTTTGGTCTGGGGAGAAGCAGAGGATGGGAGAGAAGAGAAAACATGAGTGGCCGGTTGGCAGTTGGAGGTTTCCAGGAGTTGCTGTCTCTTGCCCTCATTTTCAATCACCCCTGCAGCCTGACATTTTCACTGCACCTGAGGTGACAAGAACCTCAGCCCACCTTGTGCTGGTGCAGACGTGGGGCGTGCGACCAAGCTGGGACTCGCTGAACACAACGCTCTGGCTCTTCACCCGCCTCTGGCACTGACTCACTTGTGCTCCTCAGTTGCTGTCAGGCTTCTTATAGCACAGATTGCTAAAAGCAGTCTGAGGGATTAATTTAGCTCCTCTGTGGAAGAAATCCCTTCCCTGTCAGCAGGAGGCAGTGAAACCCATCTGCCCTGGGAGCAGGAGGGAATTTGACCCTGAGCACAGGTTCAACTGGAGCTGGTGGAAGGCTCAGAGTTCCCTCCTGGGCTGGGCTGGGCCGGGAACATTTGTATAATTAAAAGCAGAAAGTGTTCCTTAGTCCTGTTTCCATCGCCTACCTCCCCATTTGTTCAGTGTAAAAGCCATGAGGAATATTCTAGGAATAATCAGGACTTGCAGTTTTCTGAACCCCAGCCTCTTTCTTCATTGTTCTTTTCCACTTCCTCATCTCCCTACCGGTAATAACAATAATAATAACAACAACCACTCATCGATTGTCTTTGTGTGGCAGGTATGCACATTATTTTACTTAAACCTCATTACAAGCCAGTGTGATACAATTATGATCCCTATTTTAGATGGCAAAATTGAGATTAAACTTGCTCAGGGTCAAAAGTAAATAAAGTGGAGTTCAAACCCAGATCCGTCTTACTGCAAAGTTTTTGTGAGAAACATACTTTTACTTGAGGACAGGTGTCATTTACATGAACATGTTGCGTACCCTACCAATAAAATCTCAGTCTAATACTCCATTTAGGAGAATGAAGCCTTAAAAATAGCTGTTCAGTTTCCCTCCAAAGCAGATACTGTATCTCTTCTCCTGGAGACATGGCAGATGATAATTTTCTATTTATCTATCTATTTCTTTGTTTTTTCTTTGAGATAGGGTCTCACTGTGTAGCCTAGGCCAGCCTTAAACTCCTGGTGAGTCTCCTGTCTCAGCCTCCTGAGTGCTGATTACAGGCCTGCACTACCATATCCAGTTTGGTTTACTTTTTTTTGAGACAGGGTCTCCCTCTGTAGTTCAGGTTGGCCTTGAACTCACTGTGTAGCCCAGGCTGTCCTCGAATTTGTGGCAAGCCTCCTGCTTCAGCCTCCTAAGTGCTGGGATTACAGGTACTCACCACCATGCTTGGCTCCTCAGTTTATGTTCTTGTGGCAATTTATCTTCTTTAACAAATTAATTTAGAATTTTGTTTTTTGTGTGGTAATGGAGATTCAGCCCAGGACCTCATGCATGCTTGGTGGGTACTCTTGCCTAGCTTGGTCCCCAGTCCTTTTTATTATTTATTTTGAAACAGGGTCTCACTAGGTTGCCCAAGCTGGCCTCATATGTAATGATCCTGCTGACTCAGCCTTCGGAGTTGCTGGGGTCAGAGTCATGTGACACCACTCAACATTTAATGAGTTTTTGAGTGTTTTTTATCAACAATAGATGGCTTATGAGTGAAATACATATCAAAATGATTTTTAGAAAGGCAAATGCACCACATGCACACAATAAAAAGTCTTGTTCCAGATTACTCTGAAGCACAGACATTTTCCATTAGGACAATTTATCCTGTGTCCATAAACAGAAAGGGGTATAACTGTTACAAAAACCTTATTTTTGAGTTAACCTCCAACTTTTACCTATTAATCTCAGTTACACCTAGGCTAGGTGAATCTTCTAAGTCCCCTTGGGTGGAAAAGTCTTACCTGTGCTGGGCCAAGTAGTGTCCCCAGGTCTCTCAGGTTACAAGAGAGCTGTGTTTTCTCGCCAGCCAGGCCACCTATTCCCCATCCCACTCTCACCTTTAGAACTAAGGTCAGTGTATGGGGACTCTCTGGACTCAGTTCCTCCCAAACTGGGAGTGGGAAACTGAATCAAATATCTATTGCTGTTTGACGATCTACCTCCAAACTAGGTGGTGTCAACAGCAGTCATTAATGAGCTTGTGATTTGAGGGGTCCACCGTTTGGGCTGAGTAACCTGGGCAGGGTCATCTGTGGGTCTGTCCTGGGCTCACTCATGGCTGGGGCCAGCTGAGGGATAGCTGTGACCCTTGGTCCTAGATGGCCTCCTCCACATGCCTGGCAGTGAGTGTCTTCAGCCAGCAAGGGAGAAAGCAGGGACCAACCAGCCATGTGTCTTACCTTCAGCTGGCTTCTCAGGGCTTCTCCACATGATGGATGGGTTCCAAAAAAAAAAAAAAACCAAGAGAAGGAAAACCTTAATAAGCTTAAATGAGCACCTTTCAGGCTTCTGCCTGATGCTTTTCCAATCTGAATTAATAAGATTCATGGTTTAAATTAGTGGCTTTACACTTTTTTTAAATTTACAACTAACGTACAATTTAATCGCAACCCAACATACTTCATATACAATTGGAAACAGAATGTTTTACAGTAGCAGATGTTATTGGAGTGCTATACTCTGATATTTTCATTTCTCCCGTTTCATTTATTATAGTACCTGTATAACCCAGTTTGATAAACACTGTTAGTAAAACAGTTTCTCATTCTTATTGTAGCAGGAGTGCTTCCCCAGGAAACATGTCTGTTCTAAGATAAACATACCTTCATTGATTATTTCTACCTGGTTTTCCCAGAGCTACAAAAAAGGAAGTGCTTTGCAAGGGCAAAGAGCAACAAAAGACCAAAGGTCTAGAATTTGTGATTTTTCCATCTACAGAGAAAGAGAACTCTGGCCTAATGACTTGAACACTGGGTATCTATACAAAAAATATCCTCAGGGTGAAATGAGTAATTCCTGTAGTTGCCTCATCCTGATAGAAATACCTTTAGGCATTGGACTCCTTTTTGTCTACATTAGATTGAAACTTTGTAACCTGGGTTTCTTGAGTGGATCCAACCAGTGATAGGAAGTGCCTTGTGTAGACTGGACCCCTGGACTCTCACCGTGTGGGTTATCTATTGAGACTGTGCAGTTGCTTTGAAAACTGTGAAATGTAATATAACTGTTAGAAATTACTATGGATAAATTTGTACTAGCACATATAATCAGGTAAGCATGAATTCATGCTTGCCTGACATGATGATTTGCATCCGTTCCATTCTCCTTGTTAATAGCTACCCTTTTAGTCTCCAGAGGATCTTGTTTTAAACAATAAATTTTACAGTAACCTACTTAGAAGGAATTCTTGTGAGTTTGGGTAACATGGTTCTGATCTACAGAGGCAAGACCAGTGATGATGGCAAATGGATTTCATCTCCAATGCTGGCTGTGGTTGATCAGTGGTGGCCCCAGGGAGTTGAGTGTTGAGAAGGATTCTGAGGTGAGAGTAGCGTGGAAGCAAAGGGTGCTGGGACCTGTCCTGACAGCAAGCCAGAGAGGGAGTTAGTTTGAGGCCTGGTAGTAGCTATGCTAAAATAATACTTAATACATACTACTTGGACTAAATTACTTTTACCAAAGCAGAACCCATCTGTGAGGCCCTCCTTGACATGAGCCTTGACATGGCTACACAGATGTCAGGTTCTGCCATAAGGACTAACACTGTTGTCCTTACCATGGACCAGGCAGTCTGAGCACTCGTGTGTCACCTCTGAAACCTCAGGTGTTGTTGACTTCCCTATTTTATAGACAGGAGCCTGATGCAGGGGTCATGTCATGTGCTGCAAGTCATACAGCTGCCAAGTGGCAGAGTGGTGAGACCCCTCTGCTTTCCTACACCCACTTGATTTATCTGTTTATCCATCACTGTGTAGCCCAGACTGGCCTTGAGCTCCCAGGGCTCCTTCTGGCTCAGCCTCCTGAGTGATGGGATTACAGGTGTGTGCTACCATACCCAGCTATACTCACCTGAAATGTAGCTAATCAAACTTTTTTTTTGGTGGTGGTGGTATAAGACGTGGGCTTCATACATGCTAGGCACGCACTCTACCACTCAACCACATTAGTTCTTTTTTTACTTTCTTTTGAAACAGGGTCTTGCAAAGTTACCTGGGGTTGGCTTCAAACTTGTGATCCTCCTGCCTCAGCTTCCTAAACAGATGGGATTACAGGCATGTACCACTGTGCCCAGCTTTTGGTCACCTCTTGATAGACATTTGGGTGTTTTTATTATTTTGCAGTTATTAATAACTTAACAGTTTTGCAGTGGATAATTTTATACTCATCTATCTACAAATGTCTGTAAAAGCCAGAACTATTAACACACAAGAAGTGACTCGGTTTTGATTTGTTATTCTAGTGTCTATTTTGTAGTCAGTCAAATATGTATTAGGAAGGTAGAGGGTAGCGTCCTCGCTGGAGAGGGGTTAGGAATATGCACCAAAAGAAGTTTGCTTGCTCTGTTACACAGTACTTCTGCAGTAATGCTCAGATTTGAAAGCTGAGATTTTGCCTCATTGTGACTCTGGTATATGTTTGGAAATAGTTTCCAGTGATTCTTGCAGGGCAGGGACACATGGTCTTTCAGTTATTGTAACAGAGGGCAGTGCCAGGTGGCTGTTAGAATTTGCACTGCATGGTTCCTTTCCAGTATTAAATGGATGGGCCTGCAGAGTGTGTTTATCCACAGAGCTTGGGCTACAGTGTAGACTCTGGGGACAAGGCGATTCTACTATCCATGCTTAAGAGTAGTGGCCCCGAAGGCAGTTTATGAGACCATGTCTTACACATTCTCTGCAACCTCGTGGGTTGCTGTCCTGAATGGGCCTGGGGAGGGTTAAGGCTAGGTGTCTCCTGCTACATATGCCTTTGATGTGTCACTGATCATTCACCCAGATAAGCATTTTCCCCATGGTGCACAGAGTTGATAGCATGGCTGACCAGGTCACAAAAAGATGTTCTAGACCAGGCTAACAGAGGGATGGGCCATCCGGATTGCCTCCCTCTTGGTGGCTGTGCAAAAACATGGAACTAGATATTGACTGAAGTGAGGCTTAGGGAGAAGAATCTGCATCTCTGTTTCCTCCTGTAGTTTGTATTTGCTGATTGGCTAATAGGCCTCTGACCTGCTGAAACTTGTCTGCTTTGGTTTTGGAATCTGTTAAAATATCAACAAAGATGAGAATGATTTATAATCAAAGTGATAGCAAACGTCAGTGATACATGTCTATTTTGGAAAACAAAGAAAAGTATGAAGAATATTTATAATACCGTTCACTTATAACCCTACCAACAAGAAAGTGATGTATTCATTCAACACTTCTCCAGCTTTCTTTTCTTTTTGTGGTACTGGGGATTGAAACCAGGTCCTCACATTTGCTAAGCAAGCTCTGTACCACTGAGTTATATCTTCAGCCTTTTTCGTTTTTGAAACAATGTCTCATAAAGTTGCCCAGACTGGCTTTGAACTTTTTATCCTCCTGCTTTAGTCTCAAGTAGCTAGGATAACAGGCATGTGTTTTTTGCTTTTTAAATTATGGTAAAATACATATAATATACACTTTCCCATCTTAACCATTTTTAGATGTGCATTTCAGTAGCATTAAGTACATTGATATTGCCATACAACCAATCTCTAGGACCTGCTTCACTTTGCAAAACTGAAACTGAATATTCATTAAACAACAATTCCTCATTCCACTGCCCCTCCCATGCCAGCAACTACCCTTCTACTTTCTGTCTCTATGACTTAAAATAAGTGTGTTCTACACGGAATCATATATCACTTGTCCGTCTATCTGGCGTATTTCACTTAGTACATTTTCAAGGTTTGTACATATTGTTGCATTGCCAGAATTTCCTTTTTAAGACTAAATAATGTCCCAGTGTACATATTTTACGTGCCATATTTTGTCTGTCCTCTGATGGACACTGGACTGCTTCTACCTTTGGCTGTTGTGAATAATGCTGCTTATGAAATGAGCATCAAATATCTGAGTCCCTGCTTTCAGTTTTCAGTATATACCCAAGAAGTGGGATTGCTGGATCACATGGAAACAAAATTTCTCTTTTTTTGGTGCCAGGGATCGAACTCAGGCCCTTGCACTTGTGAGGCAGGAGGTGGAACCACTGAGCCAAATCTTTGGCCTCATATGGAAATTTTATTTTTCATTTTTTGAAGAACCACCATACTGTTTTCCACAGCAGCTGTACCTCCTAGTCCTATCAACCGTGCCTAACAATTTCAGTCTCCATGTTCTCCACACTTGAGGTTTTGATAGTAGCTGTCCTAGGGTCTGTGAGGTAGTGTATTTATTAACTGCAAATGACCGCATGGCCTATACAATTTTTCATCTTGCCTTTTGCTAAATGTATCACTCTGTGGTAAGCATGTTCCTCCATAGTAGACAGAAATTCTTTTTCATCTGCCTTCTTTGTGAAGTTGTTGACATTGATCTTTTTTTCTCTGTAGTTTCTTCTTTTGATTTTAAGCTTAGAAAGCTTTCTATCCAAAGATCAAATGAACATTCACCAAGTTAAATCTATTTTTAAGATGTCTCATTTTACATTTGCATCTAATTCTTTGGCATTTGATTGTACTTTAAAAGCCCTTTAACTGCAAAGTATTACACAAAATGTTCACAGTGGTTCTGCCTGGGTGGTGAGATTATTCATAATTCTTTTTTCTTCTTTCATATATTGCTTTTGTGAGAGAAGGAGTAGATGTTATTTAGGCCAAAATTGGCTGCCTCTTTCTCTTACCCATGGAACCATAACCCAGATCAGCACTGGGAAAGAAGGGGGCATAGAATGTGTAGAATTTGGCTGAACCCTTGCTAATTCTCTTTCCTGGACCTCAGTTTCCTCCTAGGTAAAATGAGAGATGAACTGGAGGGTGCTTTCTGACCTTGAAAGGTTCTGCATCCTGAAAGACCAAAGGCCACTGAAATTCGTTCCATTGGGCTTTGGCCACATTTACAAGGTGGGCATTCCCTGGCTGATGAACACAGTTGCTACACCTGATTACTGACCTTGGCGCCAGAGGCTTCCTGAAAGTCCTCTCAACCTCCTCCCCACCTGGGCGCCTCACCTGGTGGTAGGATGTGCGGCAAGGCCAGAGTGATCGAGCGACCCCCTTCATGCAGTCTTTGGCTCTGTCTGCTTCATACCAGTAGTTACCTGCTCACCATTCTTTCTTCAAAGTTTAAAACAAAACTTAAGATCACTGCAGTAAATACTACAAGTAGAAGGTAGTAACAACAGCAAAACCTATACCATGAAAACAAAACAGTGTGATAAAACTCTTGGCAGATACTGCTGCCTCCCAAGGCTCAGAGAGCGAGGAGGCATCTTCACACACTGTGAAGAAGGGAAGTTAGCATGTGCTAGGTAGATGGTGACACATCCCAGCACTCACCTGAGACATTCATTCTGCGCACTTTCGGGACCATGACAGTTGAAGAAGTCATAAGTGAGTCAGCGTCTTGTGATGCTGTGTGTACAGGTAGCACTCAGGGGGAACCCTGCGTTCCTGTTCTCACCTTGGGAAAACACTGGTTTCAAACAAATATCTGAAAGGGATCTTTCTGCCTCTCCTGTCATTTTGTAGATGGATGAGCTGGGCTAGGTGTAGAAGTGGCAGCTCATCCTTTGACCCGAGGATGGAAAGGCCCATGCTTGACTGTGCTTCTACAGTGTCACCACAAGTAGCTGAAATGTGGAGATTCCACCAGTGTGGCTATGGGACATCACGGCTAATTCATACATAAGCCACCTTCAAAGACGGTCATCAATACTTTATCTATCATGTGTATGTATGTGTGTGCATGTGTGTGGTGCTAAGGTTGGAACTGAGGACCTCACACTTGCTACACAAAAGCTGTACCACTGCGCTGCACCCCCAGCCTCAGTCACATATTTTAGAATGGGGAATGCTGTTTCTAAATAGACTCTGGTCCCTTCAAAACACTCAGGTGCCTCCAAAACACTCCTGCTACTCTATGTGGAGCATGATAGATGGATGATGACCCCATTCCTCCACACTAGTCAGAAGAGGTAACATGTGCAACATGAATGTCTAGTACCACTGTAGAGCCACAAAAGAGTTTTGGGTGTGGATTATGCTTTTTGAGGTTTTTTGAGGATCGAACTTGGATCCTTGCGCTTGCAAGCCAGGCAGCAGAACCACTGAGCTAAATCCCCGGCTCCTGAGTTTTTTTTAATGACACAGATCAAGGAGGATAGCAGAGAAAATATTCAACATGGAATTTGTACCTAGAGAGTTTTAAATAAAATATATAGGCTAAAGTCCTGCTCTCCTTCCTCCCCTCAAAAGATTATTCTAGTTAACTTAGACCAAGTCTAGGCCTTAATTCGCACTAGGATCTTTTTATTTCTCTTTTTAAATTTGCCCTTGATCTCCAAAGTCTTTCTCCCAACCTCGCCACTTTCCCCATCTCACATCTTTGCAGGATGAATCCAACAGCTGGGCCCAAATGACTTAGAGTTGCCTCTGGTTGCCTTAAGGGGTCATAGTTGCTGCATTCATCAACTGCTGATGCAAAACAGCCCACTCCATCCCAGCTCAGCTGTGACATTTTCAAGCATTTCGTATTACTCGGGGGTCTCCAGATCTATGGGGTGGTTCTGGCTTGCCTGGGGACACACACACATCTGCATTTCACCGCGTTGAGTGAGGATCTCTACTGCATTGCTCATCCTAGCCCTGATTATGAGGTTCTTTTTGCTTCTCAGTACGAGTATGGTCTTCCTCAACCCGTACTGGGCTCTACCATTATTCTCTCAACAGATGCTCAGGAGACTTCTCAGGAACTGGGTTGCAGTGGGATCCTTTGTGTTAAAGTTTACTGGTTTACCCTTATAGTCACACATCTTTCCATTTTCCTTCTCGTACCATAGCCAAGATTGTGAATGCCTTTCTCCTTGTTTTATCTGTGTGATGGAGTGGTAAGCTTTTATTAAATAAAGAGGCATATGGGGATTTATTAGGCAGAATTTTATAAGTCCATACTCAAAGTGAGTGCAGGCTCTCAAGAGAGCAACCCATTATAGTCTACAGCTGGGAATATTTATGTGTTTTTGGTGGTAGAAACTGTGGAATTTGTGACTTTAGAAATTTGGGACTTGGTTTACAAGAGAAAAGTTATGGCTCACCCACAAATAAAAGATAACGAGTTGTTGTACAGGAGAATGCTATGGGCCTAGTCTATTATATTTTTCTTTAAGAAGATGATCGAAGATACCTTGCCAGAAAACATTCTTTCATACCTTTGATTTGGTTTCTCTTGAGTTCAGGTTTCTGCCCTTTACCTTATCAACTAAACTAGTTTATAGACTTCCAGTATCTTTAAGGGAGTTTAAGTGTGATGGTCCTGAAAGAAAAAAGGCATAAACCAGCCTATGGAGTGCAGATAGAGATAACCTTAGGTAACCTCAATTGTGTCCTGCATTTGCAGTCTAAATGTACAATTTATAAATTATGATATTCCTTATCTCCTTTCTACCATCTTTATTTCTTCTATCACAGTCACACTTGTTCTCTTTAACCTTGTGCATGTTACGTACTTTATGCCAGGGAACACTGTGTGCTGGTCTGTCACCTCGCCCTGAGCATGTGAGCAGTGGTTTCTAAGATTAGAATAAAGGTAACAGTGGTGGTGAGATGATTCTTGGACCCCTTTTGCAAAGTCCCAGGAGGAAATTGGATTAGTGAGTATTTATTTCATGAGCTGTCCTGCTGACACGGAGTCAGGTGTGCCTGGTCCATCTTGACATTTACAGCTACTCTTCTATGAGGCAGGAGGGCAGTACCATTAGATCATTGTGCAGAGCAGCAGTACACGGAGTCACCAGGGAGCTTTAAAAACCTTACCCAGTTTCATTGTCCTGGGGTGTGGCCTGGGACTTTGAACTTCTAACTTTCCAGGTAATATTGATGTGAAACCAAAGTTGCAAACTACTGCTTTAGGTTTTCTGGTCTATTTTAGGAAAAGGAAAATAATTATAATCTCTGTTAAGGATTATTCATATTCTTTTTGGCTGTTCAAGTGCAAAGATTGAAATGCTCGGATAAGCTAGCATTGGGTTAGAGTACCAGATTCATCAGGGAGTAAGGACAATTCACCATGTTCTGCTTCAGCTTCTTCTCAAATGGTCTTGAGACTAATAGTTAAAAAAAAAAAAAAACAACAACAGGTACAGCAAGTGCCTACCTCTGGAATTTGTAAGATGTTCTTTCTGGCATTTCTTCATTTGCTCCTCACACCAGAAAGGTTTGTTTTTTGTTTGTTTGTTTTTGCAGTATTGAGGATTAAACTCAGGGCCTTCATGCTGAGCTACGTCCCCAACCCCTTTTTAATTTTTTTTATTTTGAAACGGTCTTGTAACTGGCCACTTAAATTCATATGGTCAGGTTTATTTGCTTGCTGCTGGCCAAATCAAAGGAGGATATTTATTTTGGCAAAGAGCATAAGGATTTATTCAAAGATGCCTCTGAAGAGATGGGGGTTTCATTTGCCTCAAATCACTATCTCCCTGTGTGCTGGTGTGTCTTTTATAGTAAGGAATATGGCAGAAGGAATACAGTCAAGAAGTAGGCCTAATCAAGCTAGTTTCACCTCTTTTAAATCCCAAATGCCTATGTGCAGCCCCTGCGTATCATCTAGGCTGAGAGGAGGGGTGAGTGGTCATCCTGGAGGAAACCATTTGTCTCCAAAGGGGAAAAAGAAAAAAATACAACTTTTACAGCTCCATTTTGCTATCCCAGTTACAATCTAAATTGCCAACACTGACCTCAAACTTGAAATCCTCCTCCCTCAGCCTCCTAGAGTGCTGGGATTACAGGTGTGCACCGCTATGCCCAACCACCAGGAAGGTTTTGTAAAAAACAAGGATTTCTCAGTTCAGGGTCCAGAGATGAAAGCTGATTGGCTCAGCTGGCATCAGGTGTTAGAACATTGGGATTGTTTTTTATGAGGGGGCGGCTGCGCCTCTGCCTGCAGCAAGGAACCATCTGAGGACTCACACTAATTAGTTAGGTTTCACTTTCTTCCCTGTGGCTGTGAAGAAATCGCCCCTTATCAGAACTTTTTAGCTGAATAGAGATGCAGATGAAAGGGAGGGGCTAGAGGCCACTGGGATACTGGGAGCAAGGAGGGGTGCTTGACTGCTCTGGACCTGAGCTTTGGCTCTGATTTTGCTCCTTTCTTGTCTGCCATTATGATTCTGCCTTGGGCTTTTTATGCTTCAACGGAACACAGTTTGTTTTACAGTGGCTGCATTTTAATCTGTTTGATGAATGTAAAATATAGCCTAGTTTCCTTGGATATTTCAAAACCCTCTAGAATCGTTTTTACACTTCTAGGTCAATTTCTCTTCTGACTGTGACACTCTTCTGAGATAGCTTGATTCTTCCTGGTTCTAATGAGTGGTGCTTTTTAGCATCGTGCCAAATTCTATGGATTTCTTGACCCCAGAGGGGTGATATTTCTTGGTGAGAAGGAAGTCGCAAGTGGCTTGAGCTTGACAAAGATCCCATCTTGAGCAAGCTGAGTGCTTAAATCAGAATCAAAACTCAGATCTTTTGAATTTTAATCAAATGCCTTTTTCCTTTGACCAGAATGAGGTTAATTTTTCTTCTATTCCATGGTTTCTTTTGTAGGGGTTCAGCTGTTGCAAAAATAATTGGTAATAATGTCAAGAAACTGCAGAAGTTTGCCTCCACAGTCAAGATGTGGGTCTTTGAAGAAACAGTCAATGGGCGAAAATTGACAGACATCATAAATAATGACCATGAAAACGTAAAATATCTCCCTGGACACAAGCTGCCAGAAAATGTGGTAAGACTCTGGAGTGGGTAGTACATTTGCTTCATTCTGCAGGTTATGCTGGGTTGAACGGTACTTGGAGTCTAGGCATGGAGAAGCTATTTCTCCTTTCCATAGTTCTTGTCTGTGTGACCAAGTATGTGGTAGACTTTGGTGTTCTTGACTCTGAAAACAGGTTTCTTATTAGTTTGCTAGGGCTGCCATAATGAAGTGCCACAGACTGGGTGGTTAAACAACAGAAATTTATTTTCTTATAATTCTGTAGACTACAACAATTCTGAAGGCTTAACATCTGAGATCCAGTTTCTTCCTGGGTTTGAAGATGTCTTCTTCTTCCTGTGTCTTCACTTGGTCTTCCTCTGATCCTGTAGCATAACACCCTTTTCCCATGAATCACACTGAGTTAAGACCTACCCCACTGACATCATTTTGAGTTAATTACCTCTTATTTCTTTTTCAAACTGGCAGTTGAACCCAGGACCTTCATATTGAGCTACATGCACAGCCCTTTTTATTTTTTATTTTTTGATACAGGCTGGGCTTGAACTTGCGATCTCCCTGCCTCTTAATCATCTCTTTAGATACAATCACATTCTGAGGTACTGGGGTTTAGGTTGTCAACATATGAGTTTTGGGGATACATAATACAGTCCATACCAGGTTTCTTCCTTGGAATTCAAGATCTGGGTCACTTCAGAGCTAGAACTAACAACTTCACCTTCAGCTGTGTGTGTACCCCAAGTAGCTCCTGAGATGAAACTTTGATTAGCTCCCTGGGGCAGCTAATGCAGTGGTCTGTAGTTAAAATATGGGCTTCAACAGAGATAGAAGACAATGGGAAGCTGTAAGACTGACGATTTAAACTTTAAATTTATTAGGTCTGGGAGAGAAAAATAGATTATTTAATAAGATTTTTTTTTTTTTTTTTTTTTTTTT
>NW_022900940.1:22188892-22236064 GCF_012274545.1 Fukomys damarensis | reverse complement strand
AGAAAAATAGATTATTTAATAAGATTTTTTTTTTTTTTTGGTACTGGGGATTGAACTCAGGACCTTGCGCTTGCAAGGCGGGTAGCAGAACCACTGAGCTAAATCCCCAGCCCCATGAAAAATAGGTTATTGCCTGTCCTTGGTCTTCTGATTTGTAGAGGAAAAAGGAAACGAGCATGGAGAATGAAATAGGTATATGCCCTGCTGCATGTCTGGGTAGAATTTATGAACTTTGTTGCCAGATTCACCTCTTGGGGGCTTTCTGCAATAGTCCATTTGAAAACAAGACCACTGTGTCTGTCTGATGCCTGTGGGTTACCTGAGAAACTTACCTCCTTTGCTATTGAAATACCATTTGCTGCATTTCACCAGGCATTCATGAGCATGTCCTGTGCATGCAAAGCACAGTGTTGGGTGCTGGGGAAAAAGGGAGTTGATGATATTGCTTTCCTCAAAGAGTCAAGCTCAGAGACTTGTTTGTAAGCCAACACATGCAGGGAAGTTGGAGATACCAAGGCCTAGCTTCTTGAAGATTTTTATTTGGTCTTTAACAATACAGTCTGTGTTAGTGCCAAGCAGTGCATCCATTTAAGCATTATCCATTTAATCCCATCACCAACCCTCTTAGGTCAATAGTGTTAGCTTTCCTATTGTAATGATGATTATGACTGCAGAGGGGAGGAAACAAGTGGACTTGCCCAAGGTCCCATAGCTAGGGCTTGTGGTGGGATTTGCTTCCTGATGGGCTCATTCCTAGACCCGCTGAATTTGTTGGCCTCTAATTAATCACTTTCTCCTCTGTGTTGCTGAAGGAAAGTGAGCCAGCATTTGCCCCCAGTTGCACTCTAAAGGTATATTTGGTGGGGTGAAGGAACGGTCCCTAGGACTATGAATTTGGAAGTTAGTTTAAATGTCTGATGGAAATAAAAGGCATCCAGGGCCACTGCTATTTCATCCTTGGGGTAGAAATTCTTCTGAGCTTTTCTTTTTTTCAGAGTGGGCCACTGCTATTTCATCCTTGGGGTAGAAATTCTTCTGAGCTTTTCTTTTTATCAGAGTTTTTCCTTGTCTTCCATAAACCATATACCTTGTGATGTCCTTTTGTGACAATCCCCTGTGCATCTGCCTGCCTGCCTCTACCTGCCCTCCTCCAGTGACCCTGATTTTCTAGTTCTTTCCAACTTTCTAGGTACCAGTGGTACCTAGCCTGGTGCTCTTCTTACACTTGACTCAAGCATTGTCAGAGGAAGTGGCTCTGCTGAGTGGTTCTGTGATGCTCAAACCCGTGCTGTCCATAGGGACCGTGACGGGGAGGAGTCAACATGAGAAGCCAAAGTACAGCATCACTACCAACAGACAGAAGGGGGAAGAGAAAGAAGAAAAAGTCCACTCCCAAGACCCGAGTGATGTCCAAAGCCTATAGGTTCATGAAAATGAATATATTCATTCTCTGAAGTAGACACTTGAGTGATTCCCAACTTTTTGCTGTTATGGACAGTGCTCCTGGGAACTACTTGGTTGTGTCCACAGGAAATTCAATCTTCTACCCAAACTTCTGCTAACCACCTAAAATGCTACATTTTAACCATTTTTATTCATGTGAATTCCAGGAGGAAAGGCATGCATTTCTGTCAATACGAGGTTGCCATTTATAATATTTGTCTATTAATGTGCTGACTTAAGACAATGATTCTTTTCTGTTTGGAGCCTCCATACTGCTGTTTACCTGACCCTTCCTCAGGTTCACTTTCATGTGACCCCTTCCCCTGCAGGAACCTTCTGTAACAATGACTTTACCACTGTCCTTGACTGTGCACTGAAAACAGGGCTGGTTTGAGTTTTTTATTTCCCCTTAGACCTGAATGGAAAGAGCATTTGTTATTTCCTGTCATTGCAAGATGAAGATTGTTGATTCTTCTATATGGCTCTGTATCATGAGCCTGTGTTTAGAGCTCATCCAGATAGAGGCTCTTCTTTTTGCTCCAGCTTTTACCAGCCTCACTGTGACAATAGGATTTATGAACACAGCATTCTCTATAAAATACTGTTGCCATTGCCTCTTATCCTTGTCTTCTGAGCTCTGCCATCATTTAAAAAACTTGTTTTACTATGATATAATCCGTGGGCTAATTGATCCAGTGTTGTTTCATTTTGTATGTTTGTATATAGCTGTGCAACTATCATTATAGTCAATTTTCAAACATTTTTGTTACCCACAAAAACAACTTTTATTCTTTAGTAGTCACCTTTGATTTTCCCATTTGTTCTCCAGCTCCTTAGATTTGCTTATTCCTTTTCCTCTGGGCACTTGAATCAAACCTATGGCCTCATATATACTAGGCAAATGCTGTACCATTGAGCTACGTCACAAGCCTGATTGGTCAGTTCTTGATATCTCATATATAGTAGTTGGTGTCTTATGCAGTTATTTCTTGCTGCTGGGATGAAATGTTGGATACTTACAAGTTAAAGGAGGAAACATTTATTTTGGCTCACAATTTGCAGAGGTTTCAGTCCATAGTCATCTGGCTCCAAGGCAGAGTGGCATGGCAGAGTGAAATGGTAGAGGAGAAACAGTCCATAGCATAGCTGGTAGGAAGCAGTGGCCTTCTTTCTGCTTTCTCTTTTTATACAGGCTACAGTCTGTTATTTAATGCCACTCACATCCAGGATGTATCTTTTGTCTTCATTAAATCCATTGAGCCACACCCAGAACTCCACTAATTTAATCAGTGGGCTAATCCATTTATAACACATACATAATCCATATTCACACACCCTAGATCCAGCCATCTTTGAAAAGCCCTACCTATGAGCACATGAGTCTTTGGTGGGGTGGCAGCTAGATAAAAGCCATAATAGATGGCATCACACAATATGTGGTCTTCTGTGACTGGCTTCTTTCACTTAGCATATTTTCATTCTTGACCATTTTGTGGCATATGGCTGAATAGTATCCTATTGCATGAGCCTTATTCCATTTTCTGTTGCTATAACAGAATATACTATAGACCGGGTAATTTGCAAAGAAACTTATTTAGCTCATGTTTCTGAAGGCTGGGGAGTCCAGGAGCACAACAGCATCATCTGATGAGGGCCTTCATGCTACGTCAGAATAAGGTAAAGGTGAGGGGCACTTGCTTTATAGTAACCCTTGCACAGTGGGTGGCCCATTCCCATGATACCAGCGTTAATCCTTTGTGATGCCCCGCCTCCATGACCTAGTCACCTTCCACTAGGCCTTACCCCCCAACGCCACTGTGTAGGAACTCAGGCTTCCAGTGACTGCATGCATGCTCTCAACCCTAGCATTGTGAATGTACCACATTTTGTTTGTCCATTAGTGGATGGACATTTGGGTAGTTTCGGATTTTTCACTGTTGTGAGCAATGCTGCTTTGAACCTTCATGAACAATATTTTGTGAAAATGTATGTTTTCCATTCTTTTGAGTATAAACCTTGGAGAGAAACTTCTAGGCCCTACAATAACTCTGTGTTTAACTTTTTGAGGAATAGCCCGATTATTTTACAAAATGGCCACATTGTTTTAGTTTCCATCATAGTATAAGAGGATTCCAATTACTCCATATCCTTATCAGCACTTGTTATTATCTGCCTTTTAATCCTAACCATTTAGTGGGGTGACATGGTGTTCTATGAATGGTTTAAACTTTATTTGCCACTTGGCTAACAACATTATGTGTCTTTTCATGTGCTTATTGACCATTTCTGCACCTTTGGAGAAATATATATTCAGATCCCTTACCCATCTATAAAATTAGATTGCCTTTTTATTATTGAGTTGTAAGAATTTATATATTCAGGCCTCTTTTCAAGTATAATTTATAAGTATTTTCTCCCATCCTATGGGTTATCTTGTCACTTGCTTAATAATGTCCCTTGAAGCACAAAACTTTTTATTTTATTGATCGATCAATTGTGGTACTGGAGATTACCCAGAGCCTTATACTAAATTATGCCTCCAGCCATTCCTTATCTTGAGACAAGGTCTTGCTAAGTAACTGAATTGCCCGGGTGGACTTGAAGTTGAGATCCTCCTGCCTAGCAAACGTTTTAAATTTTGAAGTCCAATTTATACTTTATTTCTTTCCTGCTCTTTGGGTATGTTTTCTTTCATAGATCTGTATCCTTTTTTCCTTAGCACCTGGAGTAATCCTTGGCATTATTTGTGGCCTTCATAAATGCCAGAGATAGTAGAAATGGCAAAGAACAAAACAGGTGAAGAATCTTGTTTCAGTGTTTTAGATGGTATTCCGTGGGAAATAAAGTTAGACCAAAATGATTAAAATATTGACCATTTCTTTCTGGGTAATAGGGTTTGGATGATATCTATTAATTTTGGCTGAAAGGCTTCTGAGAATTAGAAGACCAGTTCATTGGAAAGCCTTTGTATTCATTCTTTTCTTCCCTGGGTTTAGCTTTTTAAATTTTCACTATAGGAGTAGTCCTTACTAGTGTTTTTCAAATTTTAGCATTCACCAGAATCACATGGATAGCATAAGGACTTCCTGGGCCCACTCCTGGAACTTTTGATTTACCGGATATCTGGCCCATGAACCTGCATTTGTCACGAATTTCCAGGCTGTAGTGGTGCTGCTGGTCCATAGCCCACACTTGGAGAACCAGTGGTGTACATGATAAGTTGCCATTACTTGATATATCACTGGGGAACCTAGGTGGTTAACAGCTAGTTTTCCAGAAGCAATCTCACTTAGAGAGAGTGGTGTGTTCTTGTTCATAAGAAGCTGGGGTATGGGTCCATGCCTATAATCCCAGCACTCTGGAAACCTGAGGCAAGAGGATTCTAAGTGACTTAGTAAGAACTTGTCTCATAATAAAATAGAAAAAAGGCTGGAGATGTAGCTCCATGCAAAAGGTTCTGTATTCATTCTCCCATAATGGGGGAAAAAAACAACATTAGGTTGTTGATGTCTAAGAGTTATTTTTCTATGTACAGAGGCAAGGATGTGAATTTTACCTATGATTCTGGCTGCAAATCAGGAGTACCAGAGGGAATTAAAATGCTTTTGTGCCTCTACAATTCTCAGGAACTGTTTTGCTTTATTTTACTCACAGTACTTTGTTTAATCTAAACACTCATTCCCCAGAGGATGTAGGGGAGTTTATCCTTGTGTCCAGTTAGATGTCTGATCCAGGCTAGGTTTTCTCACCTGACCCATGGCAGTGAGACCATTTTTAACCGTGCCACTCTAGTTAGCTCCCAAAATTGTGTCAGCATGGAGAGTTACAGGTCCTGAGACCCCATTTATATCTCTTCTTTGGATTATCATTGGCTGTCTATCATTACTATGATACTGGTTTGTAGTGCATTAAGGATCATGGACTTGAGTAGAAAAAGTGTTCATTTGATTAATAGGGAAAGTCGTTTAATACTATATATTTTAAGGACATAAAATATGACTTTAGTTCTATAAATGTAATTTTAGATATTTCTACAGGCTCAAAAGAACCTGGACAGAAATGTATCAAAATATTAATAGTGATTATTTCTAGTTCTGGGACTATGATCATTTATTTTTCTACCTGCATTTTTTTTTCAAATTTGATCCAGTGCATTAATTTATAATTTTAAATGAATGAAGAAGGCATTTAAATTTCACTTGGCTTTAAATGCCATAAAATGGCATCTTGGAGGGTCAGGAGGTAAGTCAACTAGGATAGGAAGGGCGGTTTCTCTCACCTGTTCTGAGAGGTAGAAGCTTGTTGAGGACACACCCTGCCCTATTACGGATGACATAAAAGAACCATTGGGCTTATCCACAGATTTTATCAGTTTGTTTCTAATGATGTTTATTCATTATTGAGTTTTAATTAACTTGGATCCAGAGCACTGAACTCCTGAAAGTCTGAGCATTAACCAACCATCTCTGATTTATTTGTCCTGCTTGCTCTTGTAAGGCAAGCCCTGTTGATCTATGTTATCTTTGCTGGCATATTTCTGGATCTTAAGAGATGGACATCCATAGAAAATTTTTAGGTAAGAAGCTCACAAAATTGGTCTGTATTTCCAAAGCAGTGTTTTGATTCTTTTCAGAGCAGAAAGGTAGTGTGCAGGCTTAGCCAAAAGACTTATTCTGAAAGATGAGATTCAGATTACTTTGTTAGTTGAAGAAAACTTGTTCTGATACTATGTAAGAGAAATAATGTTCTGTGAATGCACTGCGTGTGCCACACAAATGGAGTTTAAATTGCATTATGCAATTGCTTCTGCCGATAAAAGGTCACCTTTGCATGCTGTTGAGCCCACAATCACACTGCCTTGAAGGTTTTTTTACCTGCAGGTTTTTCTTTGATTTATTGAAGAGGAATATGTAAGCGACAGGAAAGAATCTGACCAGCTAGAAAGTTCTTTAACAAGGGATATGGGAATGGGTTGACTTTTTTTGTTTTGTTTTGTTTGAGACAGGGTCTCACTATGCAGTTGAGACTGACCTGGAACTCACTGTGTAGCCCAGGCTGGTCTCAAACTCACAGCGATCCTCCTGCCTCAGCCTCCCGAGTGCCGGGATTACAGGCGTGTGCCACTGCGCCCGGCTTAACTTCTTAAATGTTAAGAGTTTATACTAGGCAGTTCAGTTTTTCTGGTAAATAATCCCTTTCATTTGTTAAAGTCTTTGGGTTTCAAAACACTATCAGTATTTGGCTTATTTGGAAAGTGCTCTGTGAAGTAGCTAAGTAGGAAAGCAAATTCTTATCCCCATTTTCTGTAGAGAGTGACTGAGGTAGGTAAGTGAAGCTAAGTCACTTGCAAAGGTGACATAAGAGTCACAGCTATTCAGAGGCAGGTATGGACTCACACCTTCACACTTACGTCTTTTCCTTTAGATTCTGGTGTTATTTCCATTTCACCATTTTGAAAATACCCTGAAATGGAAGAAAGGGAGGGCGGTGTGTGTGTGTGTGTGTGTGTGTGTGTGTGTGTGTGTGTGTGTGTGTGTGTGTGCGTGCGCGCGCGCGCGTGTGTGCACTAATTTGGGGAAAAAAAGCAGGCCCAAGGACACAGGTTTAATCAAAGTTCCAGCTGCCAGGCTTCCTATAAGAATCAGAGTAGGGAGCACAGACATCTACCTAAGCAATAGTAGTGACACACAGGGAGATGAGGTGTCAGAGTCCTTACAAAGGCCACTGGGTGAGAAGGACCACAGGCAAGACTGAGAGTGCGGTGAGCCTTGCCAGTGAGGACCAGGTGGGCAGGGAGATCATGAGTCAGGTGGGAAGTTAATGGGAAAAAATAAGGAACTGCTTTGTGGCAGGGTAGAGACTCCAGGTGCCAGAGGACTAGTAAAAGTGTGCTAGTGATGCAGAGCAGTGTATTGTTGGCTTTCCTGTTGCTGGGACAGAACACCCAGCACCCACCATTTAAAGGAGGAGGGATTATTTAGCTCAGTGTCAGAGGTTCACACCAGGGTCTGCTGGCTCTGAGGAAGGAGCATCATGGCAGAGAGGCAAAGTGGAGCCAAACTCCAGGCACCTCTGAAATGCCTCACCTATGACCCCATGAGGCTTTGGAGACATTAGATATAGGCCACAGCAGACATACTTCCAGACAAAGTCGATTGGGAATTTATTTATGGCCAACTTAGAAAGGTAGGGGAAAGTTAGACTAGCATATTTAGGATGTATGGCTGGCTTTGGGGGAAAGGGTATTCTGAGGTCCATAATTTGCCTTGGGAAAGAGGTTTTGTTTTCTGGACTTTTTTTTTTTTTTAAAGAATCTCCTAAGTGGGCTGGGGATTTGGCTCAATGGTTCCACCACCTGTTTCGGAAAGCACAAGGTCCCAAGTTTGATCCTCAGTACAAAAAAAAAAAAAAAGTATCTCCTAAGTTGCCCAGGCTGGCTTTGATTCTTGGACTCAAGAAATCCTCCCACCTCAGCCTCCTGAGTATCTGGGACTATGCATGTGTACCTTCATGCCTTTCTTGCTTTGGGGAGGAGGAATTCTAGTTTCTCTGGCTCCTGTAGAAGTGGGGATAGGGAAAGGAGGGATGAGCAGAGACTAAGAGGTTAGGGAGGCTGATTCTGAGGCCTTCACTTGGGGGTATCATATTCTGAGCCCCAACGTTAGTAATAAACCCTCCCCACAGTGGCTGCTCAGCCTACACGGCCAATCTGGAGAAACCCCCTGAAGAGGAAACCAGCTTTCCCTGCCTTGGAGAAATGCCAGCCTTTGGGTTGTGATCTGCAGTGTGTGCAATGACTGTTTATAAACCATGTAAGCTAAGCTAATGTTTGGGTTCGTATAATTAAAAATCCAGGTAGGGCTGGTTTCAGGTGCATTGGTTTAAATGATGTTGACAAGTCCCTGCTTTTTCCTCTGCCTTCCACGAAGTTAGCGTTATCCACGTGGAGCCTGTTGGTGTAGGCTCTCCCCGCACATTTCTGCAGGGGTTTCACTAGCTCCAAACTCCACCCACACTGTTCAACAAAAAGCCACCACAGAAGAGGAAGGAGATATCTGTAACCCAGAAGCCCCAGCAAGCATCTTCCTGCTGGTTTCTTTATGATAGCTCTCGTTGTTTGATGAGCCCGTTGGTTTGAACAAGTGAAGGGCCATCCCCGGAATGTGACCAAAGTTGCACGGTTGAGTATAAGCGATAGCTGTTGAAAAGAAGCTTAGAGGTGCTTTTCCTCGAGGGGAGGGGCTGGGGTTTGGCAGTCCCTGGCAGCAGTCCTGCCTGAGGGGCTGAATGACTCCACACAGACACAGGAGTAACTCTCCCCTCCCTTGGTTACAGGTTGCCATCTCTAACCTCAGCGAGGCTGTGCAGGATGCGGATCTGCTGGTGTTCGTCATCCCACACCAGTTCATTCATAGAATCTGCGATGAGATCACTGGCAGAGTGCCCAAGAAAGCGCTGGGAATCACCCTCATCAAGGTAACTCCTGCGCAGATCAGGCACAACACGTCAGTAGACATCGATTGCTGGCAAATTTCATTCCCTCTCTCATCAGCTTGATAGGTGGAGCTAGAGAGGAGGTTTGTTTGTGGGTATTTTTTTTTCCTAGTACTGGGGATCTAACCTGGAGCCTTTACACTGAGCTACATCCCCAGCCCTGCACTGCCGCCCTTTTTTTTGAGACAGGATCTTGTTAAATTGCCAGGCTGGGCTTGAACTTGTGATCTTCCTGCCTCAGCCTCCCAGAGTGCTGGGATTACAGGTGTGTACCACCACACCCAGCTATTTTGTTTGTGTTTTTAAAAATGTCTAGAAAGTAGTAAATAAATCCCACAAGCCTAATTTAGGTCAATTTAGAGCCAGAAGAGAGACCACTTCCTGTTGCATCAGGCCAGCATTGCAGGGATGTGGGAGATTCGAGGGTGAGCTGCTCTCAGAACATTGTCTCCCCCTCAGTGGGGTTCAGCCTGTGTCGAAATTACCGGTGGTTTGCATCAGCTGGAAAATGAACCAGCATTAATTCCCACTCCTGGATATATGCACTCGAGTTCGAGCTTTTGAAAATCAGAAGACCTCAAATTGCCTCCAGGGTTTCATGCACTTAATTGCTGAGGAGAGGGGTGACCTTTGCATTTTTATTCCTTTTAACCTCTAACTGAAGCAGACATTTCTTTCACTTTTGAATGTTAGCCAGAGCCAGAGTTTCAGTAACAGTAATATTAGCAGGACCTGTGACCCTTTCTTTGTCAGTTACAGGCACAGGAACTTTCATATCATGTCACAGTAGTTTCAGATGGCTCTAGATCATGTTCATTAATACCTGGAAATTATGGGAATCATTAGATGCACGATTTCATCTTTTTCTAAGTACATAAATAAAATGGTATGTCTATTACTTTATTATCCGTTGGAGTTTTTAACATTTTGCTATTTGAATATAATTGACTTTATACATAATATTGTATGTTTTGTTTTATGCACATGAAATTCTGAAAGGGAGTCTATAAGCGCCATGGCCCCTCCCCCTCCTCTGTCTCTCTCCCTCCTCTTCCTCGTCCCCCTTCTCCTCTTCCTCCCCCGCCTTCTTCCCCTCCTTCTTCTTTGATCCTGGGTATTGATCATATTCTATTTCTTAACCTGAGTAATGGGTATTTTTGTGCTTTTTGTTTTATTGTTCTTTACACATTACATATGCAATATATATTTTCTCTTATAAGAGTACTTTTCGAGTTGTATATGTCATTGGCTTGGTGGTTTCCCTCCTGACTTCTTGCCATCCTTAGGGCATCGACGAGGGCCCAGAGGGACTGAAACTCATTTCTGACATCATCCGTGAGAAGATGGGCATTGACATCAGTGTGCTCATGGGCGCCAACATTGCCAGCGAGGTGGCTGCAGACAAGTTCTGTGAGACCACCATCGGTAAGGGCTGCTGAAGGGCTCAGGAGCAGGTGTTTGGGGCTAGAATGTGTACATTTCTATTTCAGGTGTTTTCTTCAGTGGGCTCTTCCCTGCCCCTCTTAGCCCGATGGTGGGCAGTCAGTGGGGTGGGGATTTTATGTGAGGAGGCCATTCTGTGGAACCAAAGTGTTTCAACAATCTCTGGAATTAATGTAAAGTCCAGGAGAATATCTAACCAAAAGACTAGACAGACTAGCAAGGTTGTTCATACCAAGGAGCAGGTGGCTACATGCATGGTGGAGGTCCATTACCTAGCTAGCCTGGGTTATCATGTGGGTTTGAGGCCACCCTGGGCTACATAATGAGACCTAAATCCAGCTTTTCTTTACTAATAACAGTGCCAATGTCTGGGTCCTCATTAGTCCCAAGGAGAACTTAAAAAACTAGCAGGAGCAAGGAATGGGACACACACCTGTAATTCTAGAACTCTGGGAGGCTAAGTCAGGAGAATTGCAAGTTCAAGCCCAACCTGGGCAATATAGTGACTTAGTGAGACTCTATCTCAAAGGAGAGATTGGAGATGTAGATCAATGGGAAAGCCCTGTACCAAAAGAAAAAATCTCCAGTACCCAAATAAACAAACAAATAAATAAATACAATGTGGTGGAAATGGTCCCAGTTTTCAAAAGAATAAACTAAGACTCAACCTGCCCCGAGGTCACACACACAGAAAGCCCAAATGTGAATTAAGCTTTCCTAGTTCTTGAAATAGTAAGCTTTTTCTACTCCTACATATTGTGAAATAAGGACGTTATTGTCACCTTAATGTGAAAATTCTCATTTACCTTGCCCTTTCTTTTTCTGTCTTTCTTATGTAGCCCAAGGTGGCCTCTAACCCACATGATAGCCCAGGCTGGTCTTGAACTCACAATGTTTCTGCCTCAGCCTCCTGAGTGCTGGAATTACAGGTGTGTCCACCATACCCAGCTCCTTCTCTTAGTGCTAACTACTGATTTTTTTATTACTGTTAGTCACATGCTGTCTTGTGATTACTTTATTCACTTGATATGTACCAATTTTTAAAACCTATTAGCATATGTTTTCATAGCTGCATAATGTACCGTCAACAATTTCATGTCTGAGCACTTAAAACTTTTTGTTTCGATTTTTTGAGACAAGGTCTTGATGTGTAGTCCAGGCTGGCCTTAAACTCATTATATACCCGAAGCTGACCTCTAACTTGTGGTAATCCTCCTGTCTGAGCATCCTGAGTGCTGAAATTACAGAAATTACAGGCATGCACCACCAAGCCCTGCAAAACCTCTTCTCTTCTCTTCTCTCTCTTTTTTTTTTTTTTTTTTTTTTTGTGAAATATTTTTTTGGAGGCTAGAAGTACAGAAGTTTAGGGAAGTTCAGACTTTCCCTCTGAGGTCTTGACAGTCGCATCTGCTGAGACAAACTGGCTGTAGATAGATGAATTTTTTAAACATGCACATGTGAAACTCAAAGAAGTGCCAGATGTGTGAGGCTCACTACCTTCCTTATAGGGGAGAGGAGCAGGGTTGTGCTGGCTTTAGAGAGCAGGCCCACGGGGGGGGGGGGGAGGCTACTCCACCCTCTGAACTAGGATGTCCTGACGTGCAGGTGTCAGCTGTGATGCAAGTTTAAAAGGAAATGTTCGAGGTCACTGATTTAAGTGTTTAATTGCTACGACTGCGATCTTTGTGCATCTTGTTATGAAAGTGTTGTGACAACAAGAAGACACACAACTGACCGCCCAGTGCAGGGCATAGTAACAAGGGTGGGTTTTGATTTGTACTGTGGTGGGGAGGCTTTCTCTGTGGAGCAGCCACAGTTTTTTACTTGTCCCTATTGTGGAAAAATGGGCTTCAGGGAGACATCTCTTCAAGAACATGTCGCTTCTGAACACACAGAAATACGAGCAGAAGTGATTTGTCCACGCTGTGCAGCGTTACCTGGAGGCGGTCCCAGTCGTGTCACGAATGACTGCTGCTCATCTTACACTTGAACACAGAGCCCCCAGAGACTTAGATGAATCGAGTGGTGTTCAACGTGTACACAGAATGTTTCACCCTGGCCGGGGTGAGGAGGTCCTCATGCTTGTAGATCAAACATGCACCTTATTAGCAGTTCTTCTGGTGGACTTTGTTCTTCTAAGAGTTCATATCCTCCAAGCAGTAGGGAAGCCATGGACCCTATAGCTTAGCTTCTATCTCAGTTACCAGGATTGAGACGTTTGCAGAGGACGGCTTAATTCCTCAGGCCCTTCCTCCTCTCTCTTACAACTGCAGACTCAGCTGCAGCTAGAACGGCAGCAGCCCGGGAGGCGCTGCAGCACCCGGAGCACCAACATGAGCAGCGTCACCACCGCTATCACAGCGTGCAGCGACAGCCAACAGAGCAAGCACAGAAAGCAGTCAGCAGACGTCCAGAGCGCCCAGTTTCTCTTAACAAAGTTAAATGATCCTAAAATGTCCGAAGCAGAGTGCCAGTCCATGGAAAGCAGACCGAAGCCTGTCTGCCCTGGGGCCGAGAGCTCCTTCTGTCCCAGAGGAGGACGCTCGGGGAGAAGTGGCAGATTGTGGTGCTGTGCGCTGTGCAGATATTAAGCCTTTAGATAACCTCAATTTAAAAGAGTAATAAAGAAAATGAGCCTCCACCAGCTCCTCTTTGGTGACATCCCACTTCGCAGACAATGTCCTCTGTGCTGTATTTGCTGGTGAAAGTGGACAGCAACCACCTTGGGTTGGTTTGGTGATTAATTTCTGGTCTGTCACTCTTGTCACATCATTTACATTCAAAAGGAAGAGAGAAATATATGTGGTAATCATTTCCACTTAACTAATTTTTACTTCTAGCTGGTAAATGTAGGTAGCAGTGCAGGGATGACCTCCACTTCCTGTACCTTGACATTCAAAAGGCTCTCCTAATACTGCACATTCAAACTGAAGAGGAAGATGGAAATCTCTAATGAAGCTGCTGTGTGTATTTATGACTATTAATGAATAAAAATGCTTGGATGGTTAAAGGGGGGGTAAGTGGTTTTCACGGGAGAGAATGAGTGGGGCAAAGTGCCTCTGGGCTCTGGGTGTGATGTTTGATTTTCATCTCTTCCCCTGTGATCTGAATTTAATCTTCCTCCATCAGAGGCACTTTAGTAAGAAGATTAAAGGCGACTGTGTTCCTCTTTGGTGGATCTGGGTCTTTAGGTAGGGAAGGAGAACTCGGAGGAAACCTGGCAGTTACTCCTTCCCAATCCAAAGTGGCATTGTTTGGGTATCATTTTCTGAGCTGCAGTAGAAGAAACCAAGAACGGCCTGTTCAGCGGCTGAAGTTGACATTCACAGAAGTGATACAGAGGGGAAGAAATTCAGATGGCATGTGAAGGTAGAAAATTAGAATTAAGATTATAATTTCCCACCCAATTCTCTTCCCCAGAGGGAATTACTGTTAGCAGTTTCTAAATATCTTTCCAGAAAATTATTTATTTATATACATGCATGAGTACATACTAGTATAATATATACATATAGTATATATGTGTTGTATTCTTCTGCAGTTAATGTTTGTTTATCCATCTGCAATTTTGATAGAACCTGTGAAATTTTTTTTTCCAAAAAGATTAGCAAGTTATTTCAGCTTAATCCTATATAGTGCGAGTCCTTTCCTACTTGGTTGGAAATGGCTGATTATTTGATTGTTTGTAAGGCTGAAATAAATCTCGCCTCTGATTTAAAGCAGATTTTGGCTAGCATGCTTACCTGCCTCTAGCTCTGTCTGGTAGGAAAGTTGTCAGCTGTATGGGTTAGGCTTTTGGTTTGCAAAGACACAGCTGCCTGAAGGTTGTATCTCTTGCCCTCTGGCTGGGTCTCCAACACATTCTTGTCCTCTGTGTGTGTTGGACTGCAATTGTCAGCATTGTGGAAGACAAAGGCTAGTGAGTGTCCCAGGTTAAAGATTGCAGGCGAGACCTAGCCTCTAATTGCAGCCCAGGACCCTGGGAGGGGTCCTAGCAGGGGAGAGAAGGTGGCTGCGAAAGACAGTGTTGGGGTAACTGGCAAGACGTGACTGTGGACTGTATGTTAGATAATAGAATCGCAGCAGCAGACTTTCCTGCATTTGATAATTACTCTGTGGTTTTCCAGATCTCCTTTCTTGATGACATTAGGGCCCAGATAATTTTTAATTATGGTAGATTCAGAAATCTTGGTCCATTTGTGTCTTCCTAATCCTAGAAGAAGAAATTATAACTGTAATCCCAGTGCTAAAGGAGGCTGAGGCAGGAGAATTACAAGTTCTAGTCTTGCCAGGACAATTAGTGAGAGCCTATCTAAAAATAAATATATAAAGGGCTGAGGATCTAGTTCAGTGCCCCTGAGTTCAATCCCTAGGTCACAGCACAACCAAACCACCCCCTCCCAAAAAAGGGGAAATGGCAGAACTTTGAGTGAATTTTAGAATTGCTGTCATGGTGAACAACATTCCTTATGGTGAGATCTCCGTTCATGTGGGCTTTACCACTGAATCTGACTTAATCATTCCACAGATGTTTTTCAAAGCCTACCATGTGTCAGGCACAATACTAAATGTCCAAGATACGTAAGCTCCTTGTGGAGCATCTCTGCAAACAGATACGGAATCTGAGACTGAAATGAAGCTTTGGAAGTTGAGTTACCTTGGTTGATTACTAAAGGTTGGTGTGACAGATGGATTTTCCTGGCCTTCGGTTCATGTCAAGTTTTGGGCAGCCCTTCCACATGGCTCTTGGACACTGCCTGTACTTGTGTAGATGGGCTGGGTTCCTGCCTTCCGCATCATTGCCTGTGACTGCTGGTCATAATACAGTTAGTGCTTTCTTACCCATGATTTAAAGTAACAACTCCTATGCTGGTGCATGCATATAATCCCAGCACTTAGGAGGCTGAGGAGGAGAATCATCCTGAGTTTAAGACTAGCCTGGGCTACACAGCAAAACCCTGTCTCAAAACAAAGCAAAATACATCACAAACCAAAAACTGCCAAAATGCTAATTCTTAAAGAAAATGTGTGGGAAAATGTGAGCTTACCATAAATCAAGCCCACCTCTCTGAAGGACAGTTACTTGCAGCCACGGAGGAGCCCACAGACCCTGCCTTTTGTATGCACAGCAGACTTGAGCTACTTCCTCCACCTGGGCCTCGTGGAGCTCTCAGGAGTGACTGAGCTCCCAGCTGCAGACAGTGCAGGCAGTGACCTGAGTGCCACCCCCCAGCAGGCTCGAGCAGGGCTTGTGCTCCTGTGGTGAGGGACAGCAGAGGTACAGGATGAGGGAACTGCCCACCAGATGAGGAAGCAGCATTGCGCACAATCACCTAGATTCACGGTGGGCTGTTGAAAAGAGGAAGAGCACAGGTTGCTCAAGCAAACACCATTCCAATAGTTGGAAAAAGAACCCAGCTGAATAAGATAATGGTAATGTCTTGAGAACAGAAAATGAGTTTCTGCTTATTGGGCATGGATATTTAAATGTTTTATTATGGTACATTTTAAAGAACCAAAGGGGTTAAGATCGTGTCACAAACTTCATGTATCCATCATCAGAAATGGTCGGCTCTTATTTCATCTAGAAATGGCTGGCCTTATTTCATCTACATTTCACCTCTGCTGGGCTGACTCTGTGGGTCCTGGGAGCTCACCCAGGGCCTGGTAGGCAAGTGCCCTACTGCTGAGCTACAAGCCCAGCCCAATTTTGACATTGACTCTCTTACTCCTGGCTGTAATTTTAACTGTTGACACAGTCTTGTCCCGCCATCGGAAGTGCGTATCTGCATATCCCTGGATCTTTGTCGCTGTCATCTCTCCCCACAGTCAAGAGGTAGCCTGGCACAGAGTCAAGAACTTGGCCCCAGAGTTACAGCAACATACAGGTTCAAACTTGGGCTCAGCTTCCTAGCTGTGTGGCCACAGGAAGTTACCAAAACCCCTGGGCCTTAGTTTCCCTGCCTGTCAGTGCAGAAAATCATAATCACAAGCATGCAGATGTCGTCTGACTCCGTGCTATCTTGGGGATCTGTGAGAGTTGTTATGATCCAAAGACCTTTTCTATGTGATTCTTATTTAACTTCACAACCATCCTGTATTTTTTACTGTACTTCCCCAGGACATTATTTTTATTTATGGGAAGCTGAAGCTAGAGGAGGTTAAATCAGAGGTTTGTAAAGTTGTCTTTCCCTTGGAATCAAATGGCAGAGGAATGAGACCACCTGAGCAGGCTAGTGGAAGACAACAAGGCACGGACTTTATTCACCTGGGTGCAGGTCAGCTGAGGGCGACAAAGCCATCGGTGGTGAACAAAGGACAGATAGAGAGTTTTCTGGGGGATTGAGAAGGGGTCTGGCACATCTGTCACATACAGGGGTCAGATCAAATATTTGCAGCTAAGGTCCACACAGTGATAGAAGCAGGTGTATGGATGTTATCAGGTAACTTGGTGCAGGGAAGCTGTTGTGCTGTACTTTGTATCCTTATCTCTTTTCTACAAAATCCTGTTATGTGTTTTGTCTGCCCGAGGAGGCACAGCCTGTATCCAGGCAGAACTGGCACAGACTGAGTCTGGTCTTTAGCCACCTGAAGGAGCAGTGTGCTGAGGGCTGCAGTGTTTTATATCTGCTAAAACTGTAGCTTGGAATTAACATATTTATTAACCAGGTCGTGGCCAGATCAAGCCTGCCACTGGGGAGCCTGAAAAACTACTGATGCCTGCTCTATTCCAGAGACTGTGATTTAATGGGACTGAGATGTGGGCTGGGTGCTGGTGTTTGTAAAGATGCCCCAAGGATTGTAAAGTGCAGCCAAGCTCGCGGATAGCTGCTCTTCTACCTGGGGGCAGGCAGGGCCCAATGCTGGAGTCCTCAGTGTGCTTCCTGCCATTCCTGTGTGGAGCCGGTGGCTCTGGAGCAGCACTAGGCTGGTGAATCTTACAGTCCTGACTTGAAAGCCTGGCCGGGAGAGTGGGTTTGGTTAGGCCCACCTGCACCCCACCAGCCTGAGCAGATTTTATGTCAGGCTTCCTGTATAAGCTTTTACTTTTGTTTCTGTTTGCTTTTCAGTCAGAGGTCTCCAAAACAAAGAAAAAATTTAAAAATAATAAATAAATGAAAACCACTGAGCATTCAGCACATTCCAGGCACTGTCTCCCAAGAAGGGGACTATAGCAATAGCAAAAACAGGTACTTTTGACTGCATTTCCATCTTGC
Source organism: Fukomys damarensis (assembly GCF_012274545.1). Taxonomy (NCBI): domain Eukaryota; kingdom Metazoa; phylum Chordata; class Mammalia; order Rodentia; family Bathyergidae; genus Fukomys; species Fukomys damarensis. The sequence goes on along the minus strand of NW_022900940.1, from coordinate 22,218,467 downwards.
AAAAGTAGGAAAACAGAAAGTAGATTATAAGATGCACACATGTGTTATGTCCCTTTATATACATATATATGTATATGTGTGTATGTGTGTGTATATATGTCTATATATATTTTTTTTTTTAAGAGACCGTTTCACTAAATCACTAAATTGCCCAAGCTGGGCTTGAATATGTGATCTTCCTACCTGAGCCTCCCAGAATGCTGGGATTACAGCCATGCCACCACTTTATTCATCAATAAACTATATTCAAAAATTATATTTATTCAGTAAACTCAGTATGTATGTCAAATTATAAAAATCATCTGATAAATTTATGGGATAGCTTAATTTTCTATTTCTGCTCCTAGGTAGGCTCTAACTTTTTTGCAATAAACACATTCACTTTTGTAATAAGAGGAAAGTTGCTGTTTTTAAGGGCTGTTAGGTATGATCATTAAGATGAGAGACCATTACTAATTTGTTTGTTTCATAACCTTTCAACAGGCAGCAAAGTCATGGAGAATGGCCTTCTCTTCAAAGAACTTCTGCAGACTCCCAATTTTCGAATTACTGTGGTTGATGATGCAGACACCGTTGAACTCTGTGGTGCTCTTAAGGTAAAGTCAACCTTGTTACTCTGACCTGAGGAGGGAGTCACGCCAGGCCACGGTCGGCACTGCTGAGTCCAGTCCTGAAGAATGGCCTTGTGTTCCACACTGGCTTTGGGGAAGAATAGTGAACTGAGAACCTTGTTTGTAACTTCCTGTTTTGTCTTTCCTGGGTGTTGAGTTCCTTTCTTATTTATAGTTTGCTTTTGTTTGTAACTCTGGGAGAATTGTAAAGTCTTTGTTTGTTTTTTATTTTATTTTATCCCATTTCCTCCCTTCCTTAGCACCCCTTCCCTTCCCTGTGTACAAAAGCTTTATTTCCATTTTCACCTTTTTTTTTTTTGGTACTGGGGATTGAACTCCGGTCCTTGCACTCGCAAGGCAGTCCACCGAACCGCTGAGCTAAATCCTCAGCCCTCTATTTTCACCTTTTTTCCTTCCTTTCTCCCCATCTCCTCCCATGTTCCCCTTCCCATTTGAACATTTTCTTTTTCTTTTTTTTTTTTTTGGCTTTTGAGACAGGGTCTCACTATGTAGTTGAGACTGACCTGGAACTCACTATGTAACCCAAACTGGTCTCAAACTCACAGCGATCCTCCTGCCTCAGCCTCTCGAGTGCTGGGCCACCATGCCCAGCCTTCTTACCATTTTCTGTTTCCCAATATTTATTTTACATTTTAGTCCATTTCCACTTTCGGTTTCTCACACCAGAGAAACAAGGCAGTATTTAAACATGTGTGTCTGATTTATTTCACTTAAGAGTATGTCAAGGTCCATCCATTTAGCTATAAATGTCTGAAGCTCATCCTTCTTAATGCAGAATAGTACTCCATTGTATATTTTTAAAAAACACATTTTCTTTATCCACTCATCAATTGACAGGCATTAGGGCTATTTCCAAGATTTAGCTATTACACACTGTGCTGCTAAAACATGAGTGTATATATTGCTGTGGTCTGATGTTTTAATTCTTTCAGGAAGATACCAAGAAGAGGAATAGCTGAGTCAAATAATAGAACCTCTAATTTTAGTTTTTTTGAGAAATCTCCACACTGATTTCTATGATGGTTGTACCAGTCTACATCCTTACCAACAGTGGAGAAGGCTTCCTTTTTCTCCCACAACCCCACAAGCGTTTGTTATTCACTGATTTCTTTCTTTTTTTTTTTTTTTTTTTTTTTTTTTTTTTTGGTACCGGGGATCAAACTCAAGTCCTTGTGCTTGGGAGGCAGGCGCCAGAACCACTGAGCTAAATCCCTAGCCCCATTGATTTCTTGATAGCAGCTATTCTTTCTGGAGTGAGTTGGAATCTCAGTGTTGTTTTAATTTGCACTTCATGAATGACCAGTGAGGTTGAACATTTTTTCATATATTTATTTGCCGTTTCTAATTCTTCATCTGAGAAATGTCTGTTCATTTCAGATGCCCACTTTTGGATTGGGTCTTAAAATTTGGAGGGTATGATTTTTTCAAGTTCTTTTTATGAGAATGTGATGTTTTGTGCTTTGGGTAGGTGGCACCTTTGGTATTTGGTGTTCCTGGGGTTTTATCCAAAAGCAAATGTTTCCATTCACTCACCTCTTTTATAGGTGTGTTGTCCTGAGAAAGGAATTTGCTCCCTCTGAATTCTGTTGTTCTCCTGGTTTGGTGGTTTGGTTGGTGGTTCTTTTTCAGGGAAAAAATAGTCTGCTGCTGACAAGAGGTTTTCCTAAGAATAAATAGTTAATCTTTACACTCCAGAGGGAAAAGGGCAGGATAAAGATGCAGTCTTGAGTGATCGGCTGTAGTTCTAGGACCAGTAATTCTAGTTCTAGGTGGCAGATACTCCCAATGCATGAGTGGGCAGCCTGCCTTCTTCAGAACAGAACGAGTGCTCCCAGAAGGCACTGGGATTTGTAATGTGACAGCAAGGAAACAAAGAGGAAAAAGCTGATTGGTGAGCGTCAAGTTACTTTCTGTAAGGTTTAGGAAGAATGAAATCTCCTGTTTTCACGAAAGCCTGTCCTGGTTCAGGATCTCCGCTTCCTTAGATGTTTAGTGTGATTAAGTTATACTTACCATGAGTGACTGCTTTGGTTTGATCTTATCTGTGGGGAGCTCAATCAAAACTGTGCCCTGCTCTAATTTTTAAGTAATAATAAAAGGTAAAGCAATAACTGTCTGCCTCTGTGTTCCTGACTCACCCACCCTGCCTTTGTTTTTTCGTTTTTGTTTTTGAGGCAGTGTTTCCATGTGTATGCCAAGCTGGCCTTGACCTCTCAGTGATCCTCCTGCCTCAGCCTCTTCAGTGCTGGGACTACAGGCATGTGCTACCACATCTGGAGGTTTGGTTTTTTTTGAGACAGGATCTCACTGTGCAGTTCAGGTTAGCCTTGAACTCAGTGTGTAGCCTCAAACTCTTGGCAACCTTCTTGCCTCAGCCTCCTGAGTGCTGGGACGACAGGCCTGCACCACCACACCTGGCTGTTACTCGTGCCTTTGAAAGCTGTGGACACAGTCTCTGTCCTCACTGTGGAAAACAGCCATCAAGCAGCTGGGCTGCAGCACCTACCTGGCCCTTCTCCCCTGGGAGCCAGAGTTGCTGTAGCTGACGTCTACCGAGAAAAGAAAAGGAAAAAGTAGAGTTCTCAATATGAATCCCTCATTTGATTCACTTTTGAGTCATCTCTTCTATAGCAAAAAGCACTTTTGAGGAATAGGAGAGCACCTAAGGGAGAATCTGACAGTGTGGCTTTCACTTGCCTGTGTCAAGTGAATATTGCCAAGGTTGAGAGAATGCGCAGAACACCAGGGTCTGAAGAATGCCTTCCCCCTGGTTTTCATAAATTGTACATCTTTTTTTTCTAGTCAGGATCCAAAACCACTTTCCAGAATTAATATTGCGTGTGGTCTTGATACACAATGAGCACTTCAGAACAAAAGCGAGTTAAAGGCCAGGACTCCCTGGCAGGCAGCACAGGTATTCTAAATGTGTGAATAGAGGGACATTAGAGGGATATTCTTCAGCTTCTGCGCAGGCCCTGTTACACTTAAGATGCCAGCTTTGGCAGCTTTGTTTATTTTTGTAGGTTGAGATTTTTATGTGTTTTTAATAGTTCTCCATTAAACTAATGACCGCTTGACAGCAGCGGGCATTGCGAATGCCTAATTGCTCAGCCCTGGCCAACCACTCCAAAGCTGTTTTTTAAGTGACTGGATGTTTTGGGGGTTCAGAGAAGCTATGAAATCTTGCCCAGAACAAAGGGTGCTGGGTGAGTTTCTAGATCTCAGGTTCAGGAAAAGCATCTGTTGATAGGAGCCCACCCTGGCCTTATGTTTGAACTTCAAATGCCTTTTCATTTTTCCTGGCAGGAAGCCTGTGAGTGGATTTGTGCCGCTCCTGTGACAGAGTGATTTGCGGGTGTAGGCAGAATGGAGCTGGCGGGCCACTTACTGGTCTCCCTCTTTCACTGTCCTCTATATGAAGGCATCAGAGCTGGGATTTTTTTTTTTAACTGAGAAGCCAGTGTAACCATCATAAAGACCAACTGAGGTAGGCTAGAAAAACGTAAAGATAGGTAGAAAGGAGCCAAGGAAAATCGTAATTATAAGGTTAAACTTTTTTTTTTTTTTAAGAAAACTGCAATTTCTAGACACAAAGTTACTCGAGCCTTTTTCCCTTTCAGGAACACCCCATCCCCCATCCTCTGCCAAAAAATTCTTAAGGGACTTAAGGCACAGTAGGCTTGTGAATTGTGCACCTGAAAATCACACTTCTTCCTGCAGACCTCCATGCTCAGGGAAGCAGCAGTCTTAGGAGGCAGCAGCAGTGAGCCCGTAGTCCCTGCACTCCAGCAGACTGAGGCAGGAGGAGGCAAATTTGAGCCCAGCCTGGGCAATTTAATGAGAGCCTGCCTCCAAATAAAAACAGACCGGGGCTGTAGCTCAGTGCAAAGGTTCTTGGCTCAATCATGTACCACAGAACGCGCACACATGCACGCATTTCGCATTATGACAGAGCCTGCCGGGGGTAACCCGACAGTAGGATTATCATCCACCCTGAAGACACCAGGGACCACATAAACAATATACCCAGCTTCAGACCGTAGTGCTCCGTTCTCTCCAGGGCCTACATTCTATTCTCTCGGGGTGTGTACTTTTGCAGTTTTGCCTGATAAACTATTTTGTCTGTCACTGAAGTGGCTTGAAAATGATTTTCTGTGATGGAAGTAGCAAACCTACAACCTACCCAGCAGGCGGGCTAAGTTGAGGTCCCCACCTCCTGTTTGGGGACTTTCTGGTGTCTGGTGATGCAGCCACTGTATCGTACAGCTAAGAAGAGCGAGCGCCAAAGTGTGAATGCCTTGTGAGCAGCAAGTATTGGCACCGCTGGAGTGGCGTCAGCAGTTTAAGAATCTCAGGTGCTTCTTGGTGCACAGCTTGACTTTTCTGGTTTGTATCCAGACACCACGAACGAGAGGAAGTCCTCCCTTGGCAGAGGCTGCCAAAGCGAAGACAAATGGCCCAGTGTTTCTTTCATGACATAAATAATAGTTTTGTCGGATTTACCTAATTACCAAAGTAGTCATAGTCATTGTGTTCCATACAACAGAAAAGTACAGAGAAGAGAATGAAGAATCACTGACCCACCTATAGCCGTGACCTCTGCTCCTGTCAGCTGCGTATGCTTCTACCCTTCTGAGAACATGACATATGCGTGTGTTTCCTCTAAAAAACAAGACCCAGGCCTCACTGTTCAAGTAGCTCAGTATGTTTTACTTTTCACATTAACAGTTTTTAGTGATCTTCTCCATACTAGCCAATAAAAGAAGTTCAAAATCTTTTTATACTCAAAAGCATGAAGGCATGTGACTTACTAAGAGAAAAAGAAAACAGCTGCCTGGAAGGATTAAAAAAAAATCCAGAGGAATATTATGTGTAATCATTTTGTACCAGTACTTTTTACTGCCTTAAGAATTCCTTTCATCTCTTTGCTGTTAAAGAGCTAGCTCTTTTAAGCAGTTAGAAATGTATTTTTTGTTTTGTTTTAAGTCTCTCAGTGTATTCCAAATTGACCTTGAACTCCACATGTAGCCCAGGCTGGCCTTGAACTCACAGCAGTCCTCCTGCCTCAGCCTCCCAAGTACTGGGATAACAGGAGTGTGCTGTGATACCTGGTTTGAAAGCATTCTTTTTTAGACAACTTCATATAAACTGTAATCAGGTAAACTGAATCTATTTAAAGTAAATAATACAATGGCTTTTGACAGTAATATATTGTCAAAAGACAAAGTTACACAAATTTAGCTATAGGTTTAAATGGCTTTTGAGATTCTGAATGCCAGCCTTGTGATTAGTCTGTAGGGCCTTGGTGTGAGAGCGAGAACAGGGCCTGTGTAGTCCACCGTGTGGCCACTAGCTAGATACAGTGATTGATGTTTACATTCAAATTAAGTAAAAAAGTTTATCCACAGAAAATGATTTGTTTATTGTTTTTAGAGCAAAATGAGCTGCTTTCATAACCTTTCATTTTTTAGTGAAGAAAATACTTTTAGAACTTTTCTAAAATATTGTTTTGTCAGCTGAGGAAGCAACATTTCAGCATAGGAAACTTCCAGAGCAAGTGCTGGGCTGGATGACACAGCTCACAATTGTGTGACCAGCGCTGTTTGATGGAAGCAGCCACGGCTGAGCAGCAGGGCCTGCACGTGCGGCTGGTGTCTCCTTGCCTTGGTGCCCGTGGTGCTCCTCCTGCTCCACTCTGACCTCTTTCTCACTGCTCCCCACCTTGCAGTGCTGCACAGGGCCGTCGTTAGTGAATGTGGACCCCTGGCCTGGCCTCTGACCTGGTATTTGTTCAGCCCCCTTTGGCAGAATGGGGGGAGGCCTGGAAGTCAAGCAGTGGTAGAACTTTGTGTGTTGGGGTTTGTTTATTTCCGTGTTACCCGTGGAGGCAGCTAGAGTGGCCTGGGTGGCCATCAGCTGCTTTCTCCAGGTACAGTGGAGAGCATCTCAGGTTCCACAGGTGGAACAGAAAACAAGGCAAAACGCAGTAGAAATGCTTGGCCTGGGTGTTAGACTTTTTTTTAACTTTGCTGGACTAGTGATCAAACCCAGCTTGGCAAGTGTCCATCACTTAGCTCCATCTCAGCCCAGGGTTGAGCCTTTTATTAGCATTATGGAGACTGCACTGCAGAAATGCTAGGCACACACCAAGGGAGCTTGTTTGGAAGGTGCTGTAACTTTGGAAGGTTGTGTAACTTTGTCTTTTGACAATATATTACTGTCAAAAGCCATTGTATTATTTACTTTAAATAGATTCAGTTTACCTGATTACAGTTTATATGAAGTTGTCTAAAAAAGAATGCTTTCAAACCAGGTATCACAGCACACTCCTGTCATCCCAGTACTCGGGAGGCTAAGGCAGGAGGACTGCTGTGAGTTCAAGATGTGCTCCACATCTCCGAAAGCAGGTCTCCCTTTGTGTCTTAGCCCAAGTCTGCACCCAGCTCAGCAGGGTTGATGCCCATGCCTAGCGCCCCTCATCCAGAAGGTAAGTGCCATTCAGCCCAGAGCCAGAGCCAGGAGCCTGCAGCCGCACAGCCGACCCCCAGGCACATGAGGAGCTCACATGTTCCCTGTTTTGATCTGCATGTGAATCATCTGTGAGTGTCTTTGCATCTCTGGATTTCCTTCTTGTCATAAAACAGTTCATGGGGTCCACTGCACCCAGGTCTCCGTAGCAGCACACTGTCCTCATGCCTCAGTGTCATTGCCTCTCATTAAGTTTTAAAAATTAAAAATTCAGTTTCTGAGTCAGGCATCTGTGAGAAAGGCTCAATGGCCACAAGTGACTAGTGGTGACTGTGGATAGAGCAGAAACTTGTTTTTTACTTTCCAAGCTAAGACAGCTTCCTGTCAGTGTGCCCAGCTCAGTGGGCCAAATGTGGGCTTGACTTTGACCCCCCTTGGCACCTCTGCCGAGCCTCTGCAAACAGGGTGGTGTGTTGCCCCAGGTACCCCATGCTCACAGATAGTGTGTCCTCGGAGGCCAAGTGCATTAGGAGCTGGCCCCGGGGAGAGTCTGCTAGACTGGCAGAAAGCAGTGGATCCTGCCCGGGTGCCAGCGGGGAAATCCTCCCCAGGTGGTAGTGCAGGAAGAAGCATGGGCTGATCCTGTGCTGTTCTGTTATTCTCATGGGATGGTAGGAGAGAAAGAGGAACTGAGTCCTGTGCACTGTGCCCCAGTTCAGAACTGCACAGTCTGCACTTGGTGGTGGGTGATTGCCTGAGCGTTGCCCTAACCAAGGAAATAAGGAAGGGCTTAAGCACGTCTGTCTTCTGAAATTCACGGTATTTTTAGCTGCAAAGAGTTTAAAGCAGATTTAAATGCGCAGTGGATAATGATAACTTTCATAGCCCAGTGATCTCAGAGGACATCTGCTCGAACGCTATTCAAACACACTCTGACTGGCTGTGTGTGCTTATTTTTCTTTTGACGGTGATAAGTGGTGGAGGGAGAGAATAAAGATTTCAGGATCCACCACAAGGCGATTAAACTGGGTGGGGGTCCAGAGACCTCTGAGAAGGGAGTTTGCTTTGACATGGTTCCCCTGCTCTCCGGTGGTGGTCCAGATCCATGTGCCTCGCAGTGAAGGGTCACGCAGGGGCTGAGAGGTCCCCAGGCACCTTCACTGCCTACCCTGCCTCCTCGCCTGCATGCTTGTCTGAATGCTGTGATGAAAACAGTTTGTGCCCATAGTGCCCTGCTGGGCTGCTGCACGGCCAGAGTGTTTCCCATCAGATCTTGTGGTTGGTGGGCCAGTGCTTCCTGTTAGGATTTTAACTGGACTTGAAGCAGCCGCCTCTGTGGCTCTGCCTCCCTGGCCCTCGGCAGCACGGTGGGGTGTGGTACGTCTCCTTCTCTCACTATGCACGTGCACATGTGTGCCTTGTGCACTTGTGAAGCTTGAATGACTTGCTAATGTGTGAAGAAGCATTTAGAGCAGTTCAGGAAGGTTAGCCATTGCCATTCTTATTCTTTCTCCCTGGTGTCATCTCTACTGCCTAGCTGCCCCCCCTTTTTTTTACCTCCCAGCCTCTACGGGGGGGCAGAGGTGGAACTGTAGTGGCTGGCATGGCTAGGCCTCTCTGAACCCAGGAGGAGGAGCACAAGTTTCCCACCTTGTGAAAGCATCAGGCACAAAGCACAAAGGAGCAACGTGGGCCAGGCCCTCGGGGCATGTTCTTTTTGGCTCCAGCTCTTATGGGGCAGAGTTTTCAGCAAGCCAGGGTTGTGCCAGCCCAGAAATAGGAGGACAGGTGCACATTTCAGCACATCCTGAGCATTACTGAGTGTGCAGCTGGCCCAGTGCAGCTTGCTGTAAGCACTTAGTGGCCCTCTCCTTATGCAGGAGCCAGAGCTGAGCTGAAGTCCCTATTCACTCAGTCAACCTCTAGACAATTCCTGGGCCTGGCTGTGAGATAACTAAAGGGTCACACTGTGATTTGATGGGGACACAGGACACAATGCAGAAGTATCAGAGAGCAGGTCCAGCAGCCTCACCACTTGGCCAGTGAGCCTCCGTGAAGCCATTGCCATGGCTACTTTAATAGAACCATTCTCTCCTTAACTGACCTCAGAGCTCCTACAGTTAGAGCTCCCCCCATCTCCAGGATTCACCCTGTTGTCCCATACTATCGCACCCTCTGTAGTCCCAGGCCAGGATATAATGTACCAGCTTCCCTAGAGAAATGTTACTCCCAGAAAGATTTTGAAATCTTGTCAAAGCCCTAAATTTTACATCTGAAGCAAAGATGGCCCAGAGAAGAGACTGACTGGCCAGGGTCACACAGCAGTGAGGCCGTCTGGGTGTCAATGCAGTGCATCCCCTGTGGCTCCTGTGGTTGCTGGAGTCTGGCTATGGTGCTAGCAGGGGTGTCTGGCCTGGCTGATCCAGCTCTTAGTCTCTGTGTGACACCATCCTGAAGTTCCGGGTTCCTTCCTGATCTGGCAGTTCGGCCCTCCAGAGCAGAGCTGCCGAACCACAGCATGCCAGTGTTTCCGAGGGCTCCTTTCACACTGCTTCCCCTCCTAACACGGTGCTGTCAGACATGAAGAATGCACTGAGAATCCAGGCGATGGTGCTCACCTGTAATCCCAGCAATCTAGGGGCTGAGGCAGGAGGGTCATGAACAGCATATTGAGACCCTGCCTTAAAAAAGTGCACTAACCCAGGAGTTGCCACCTCTGCTGTCACTGTGCGTGTGTCAGGTAGTTTGGGATGATGCTTCTGGGGGTGGGCGAGACCTACACTCTACATTGCCTTTGTGGTGGAAGGGTTGGGGAGCCTTTGCAGATACAGAGGCAGGGATTGCCCCCTGCCCCCAGCACGTCAGGGGAGAGTGATTAGCTTGGAAGCTACTGCTTTCGTTGGCTGGAACTCATACCCTTCCTGAGAGATGGGCCAGAACAGCTGCGGCACACGTGCCACAGCAGGCTGTTTGTATCATTGAAAGCTCTAAAAGGTTCGCCATCCATGATCTGAGACAAAGAAGTAGCATGAATTTGTCCAAAACCTGCATGAGTTCCTGTCAGCTTTCTGATCATTTACAGAATTTTTCTGCTTTTCTCTTTTCCACTGACAATGAGAGGAACACAGCCAGCTGACTGTGTCCCTAGGCAGAGCACACAACCCACTTTGGGCCTTTCCGTTCTCACTTTCTCTTTTCTAGCCTTCTTTGTTCTGTGCCTGCCTGACCAGATCTGCTTCTCATGGTGAACCTGGCCTTCGCAGGGCTGGCTTCATCACAGTGCATCAAAGCTGCAGGAGAGCCAAGCTCATGCCTGTAATTCTAGCATTCAGGAGGCTGATTCAGGAGAATCTCAAGTTTGAGGATAGCCTGGGCTATGTAGAGAGTTCAAGGCTAGCCTGGACTATATAGCAAGACCAAAAAACAAAAGAAAAGGAAAAACTGTATACCAGAGGAGATGTTTTCACTCTTCAGTTCATCCCACTTTTTACTCATCCTTCAGATTTTATAGTTCTGATGTTTTGAGAATTTATATTTTGGTAATAAGCTGGGATTTTTTTTTTCCTGAGGAAAAAATGCACTTATTTTCACTTATTGCCCATTTGTTCCCAACTTGCTTCATGTTTTAAGATATTCCTAGGCACAAATCCCTGTTAGAGTCACCAGGTAACACTGCAGAATGCCAACGTGGTTGCACGGAGTCAAAATACTTGTGTTTTTGCTGGCACTGAGTGTTTTAGTGGAGCAGCGGGTGAAATGGAAGGGACTGGGAACCTGGGCTCCACGGGAGTGCTATGTGAGTGCCACCTGTGTGGCCGGGAGCACATTCCTTGTCCTGTGTGGTAGTCTGGCTTTTACATACGCTCAAGACCCAGCTCACAGGCCGCCACCTCCTCCTCGAATCCTCGAAGCCTTCCCTGCTCTGGGATGAAGCTCGGCCTTGCTGGCCGTGCCCTCTCCCTTGTGTCCTGTGGTGTGCATTGTTGTCTTTTCTCAGCCAGATTGACAGTCCTTGAGGACAAGCTCTGTCTCGTTCTGTCTGCACCTTTCCCAGGGGACCCCCTCTTCCTGTGTTCCAGCAGCTTCCCAGGGCCTAGTCCCATGCTGGGCACACACATGTAGAAGTGAAATTTCAACTTTCCAGTACCCTCTGTGGAATTATTATAGTATTATATTTGTGCACATTTTATTTTTCCAGGGGCAGGGGGGACAGGTAGACGTTTTCTTCCCATGAGGGCCAGGTAGAAAATGTTCTAGGCTTTGTGGGCTGCATGGACTCTAGGGTAACTGTACTTACCTGTGATAGCTCAGTAGCATCGCCCACGTATGGAAATGAGTGGGTGTGATTGGGTTCCCATGAAACAGTGCATACAAAAGCAGTCTGTGGTCCCTCAGATCATGTGTCAGCTCCTGAAGGCACAGGCTCTGTGTCTAATTTGCCTGTGCCCAGCGGAGGCCATGCAGAGTGAGTACTTCATAAATATTCACTTAGAGATTATTAAATCAAACAAAAAGCTGAACCCTGAGCTGCGCATACTCAGACCAGCATTTCAATTCCTGAGCCACACTCGAGAACTGCATGAGTCCCCAGAGTGGACCAGGGTGTTTATTATGGCACAAAACACTTCGTGCCAACTGGCAGAAGAGGGGATGAATAAATCACACTCTAGCCAGCCTGTGGAATACTGTGCAGCAATTCGAGTGAATGTGCTATCTGTAAAAATGTGAATGCACCTCACAACCCTGATGTAAATGGAGACAAAGAAGCTAGACACAAAAGATGGCCTGTTGAACAGTTTCACACGTAGAAAGTTTAAAGACAAGTAACACTGGTCTGTGCTGTGAGAGGTGAAGACACTGGTGGCCTTTGGTGGGGGAGGTGTCTGAAAGGGGTCCCGGGGATCAAACTGGGGACCTTACACGTGCAAAGTAGGCAGCCGAACCACTGAGCTAAATCCTCTCCCCCGCCCCTGGCAAACTTTCTGGGGCACAGGTTGCACTGTATTTGGGGGTCAGGGAGCTGGCCCTGTGTGTATGTTCAGAATACTGCGAAAATTTATCAAGCAGTACATTTTGTATACTTTCTGTATGAGTGCATTCAGTTTTAATAAAACAACCCAAAGACAAAGTAGTCTGTCCAAACTGTGTTTCACCCAAGACTGTTATCAGCCATTGTGAGTCTCTGGCTGATGCGCCTGTACCCCTTTGTTCTGTAAATGGGAGCATACAAGGCCTGTCCCTTTTGTCTTCTGCCCTGATACAGGAGAGCCAGGGCTGGGCCCCTTAAGGTAGAGCCCATGTCCTCCATGCACACCCCACCCCGCATCCTCACCCACAGGGTGTCATAACGACGTCCCGGGCTTTACTGTCTCCTGTGCAGAACATTGTCGCCGTGGGAGCCGGCTTCTGTGATGGCCTCCGCTGCGGAGACAACACCAAAGCTGCCGTTATCCGCCTGGGCCTCATGGAGATGATCTCTTTCGCCAGGCTCTTCTGCAAGGGCCAGGTGTCCACAGCCACCTTCCTGGAGAGCTGCGGGGTGGCTGACCTGATCACCACCTGCTACGGAGGGCGGAACCGCAGGGTGGCAGAGGCATTCGCCAGAACGGGAAAGGTAGCTCCCCACACTCCCATCCCTCTGTCTCCTCCCCTCAAAGGTCAGTGTTGTCCCTGTTCTTTGCTCACCTGAGTGCTTTCAAGGGACTCCTCTGGTCTTTGTATGTCGTTATCTTTCTTTGGATTACAGCAGGGATTGAAGCCCTCCTCCCCGTATTTCCTCTAGAAATAAATGGTTCTCTTCTCTTTACTCTGGATTGTTCTTATACTTTGCTTTTAAGACCATTGAAGAGCTGGAGAAGGAGATGCTAAATGGGCAGAAGCTCCAAGGACCTCAGACTTCTGCGGAAGTATACCGCATCCTCAAACAGAAGGGACTCACTGACAAGTAAGCCCACTCCCCGCCATCATCTGTGACGGCAGCTCCCAGCAGAGGAGAGCCACTGTTTGACAGATGGACCTAGAACTTTACTCGTTTACTTGAGTCTTCTCTGTGATGTGAATGTCTGTGGTGGGAAATACCTACCTACCCCAAATACAGGTGTTTACCCAGTACAAGCCTCAACTTCAGTGAGAAGATCTATAAGGATTATCAAAGTATAAAGATTCTAGTTTGTCCTGTAGGACGTTCAGGAAGAGCTATATGCCATAAGTTTAAATTTTTAAAAAATAACTACTTTTTTTAAAATAAAAAGATAAAGCTATGTATAAGCCTCAACTTCAGTGAGAAGATCTATAAGGATTATCAAAGTATAATAAAGATTCTAGTTTGTCCTGTAGGACGTTCAGGAAGAGCTACATGCCATAAGTTTAAATTTTTAAAAAATAACTACTTTTTTTAAAATAAAAAGATAAAGCTATGTGAATAAAATATCAGACAATTCAGAAAACAAGGAAAGACAAGCTGTCCCAGAATTCTGCTGTCCAGAGGAGAAGGCTGGGTGTCAGCCTTGCCATCTCTGTGTTGTGTGGATGACTGGCCAGCTGGGTTTGTCTTCTTCTTCCCTTCTGGGCCAGGCCTGGGTAAGGTGGGCTGGTCAGCTGATTGACCACCTGATTGAGGAGTAAGCCCTGCAGCACCACAAGCCACCTAACCTCCCGAGGCCACTGTCTGGCCCTGCCTCACACAACCCTTCATCCTGCTGAGTTACTAAGCTCCTCCCCAGGACTGTGATGCCAGCACCACCTTATTCAGCCTTGCACAGCATACCATTTTGGCCAGCTTTCTGTCAAGGTAACACATACTTAAGATAAATCAACATAAGAAGGAATTGTTTACTTTGGCTTAAGGTGTCAGAAGTTTCAGTCCATGATCACTTAGCACTATCACTTTGGGACTTTGGCAGCGATGTACATCTTGGATAGAACATACGGCAGAGGAGACTGTTCGCCTCATGGAGACTGGGAGGAAAAGAGAGATAGGAAGGGGCCAGGATTCATATCCTTTTCAAGGGCACACCCCCAGTGACTTAGCTGCCTCTCGCTAGGCCCCTCCTCTTAAAGCTTCCATCACAGCTGGTGACCGCCCCTTTAGCACAGAGGCCTTTGGGGCACTTCATATCCAAACTATGGTACTGCATCTCCTGACCTCCCCCTAGTACTCCTTGGGAGAAGGAAGTTTCTCTGTCTGGGATTGCAGTGTGCTGGGAAGCTCTATTGATGCTGCTACTTGGGACTTGATCTAGAGTGTATACTTCTCTTAAGCCAGGAGATGGTTTTCAGGTGATGTCCCTGGGGGCATCTCCTTCACTCTTGCTCAGTCCAACTGTCTACCGGTTCTCACCCTGCACCTCCACCTCACCCTGCACCGAGCTCCCTTCATCCTCTTACCCAGTCAAATTTAGCAGCCACAGAGTTCCCCATGGAAAATTTCAAATGGGTGGAGCATTAATCTTCCCACTAATTTGTACTGTATTTTTCTGAAATGGCTTTTAAAACCAGCCAGGGGAGGTAGAGTTTCATAAACAAGCTACCAGAGGATGGAAAGGATCTTAAATTGTGACTAAGGCAGGCATCTTTGCCATGCGTGGTTTTCCTTCCTGCCTAGTGGACACTACCGTGTGGGTATGTGGTAGGGCTACCTTAAGAACCATTGAGCATTTATCAGGATTTTTATTTTATTTATTGATTAAGTACAATGTGTGCTGGGGCTTGAACTTGTGGTTCTTTTTCTTTAGCCTCCCAAGTAGCTGGAAATTACAGGCATGTGCTGCCATACCTGCTCCGGAAATTTTTTAGTTTTAAATCCTTGGGTGTTTGGTGATGGCAAGAGTCTCCCAAGCAGAATTTTCAAGCGGCCTCTGTGTGCTACCTAGTGGTGCCTTTGTCAGGATTCTGTGGACGGGCAGGTTGGCGGGCACTGGTCTGTAATTGTCATTAGCCCTGCAGGAACGGCACTGGGTGTGGGATGCTGCAGGTGATGGCTGCCTGATGTAAGGTAAAGCTACTCCGAGCACACACCTCCCAGTCATATCCTTTCAGTTCTTCTGACTAAAAATTGAGCCAGGTGCACCTGTGCTGAATGGCGTGAGGCTGGGCTCAAGGTGGCAGCACCTTCTTCAGGGTTGGAGGGGCAATGCCAGGGCCACCCTTTCCAGCCCCTCTTGCCTCCTGATCTGCATGGGCAGAGGCCAGGTTCTTCTGGCAGTCACCCTCTGTGCTGCTCTCACCTTAATGTTTTCATCCCCTACCCTCTTCTTCTTCTGGGCTGTAGAAGAAGTGAGCAGAGGGGGAGCATTCAGGCCTACCTTGTGGTATAAGAGCCACGTGGTCTTGAGCAAGTCATGTTTTTAGCTATTCTGTGCCCCAGTGGGCTTGTCTACAAATTAAAAATTGTGGGAAAATGACCACCATGATCTCTTCTACCATAGCATTCCAACTTGGAGGCCTCTGGCTCTTCCAGAATGAAATACAAGCCTGCAGGTTGGTGTTTGGGCAGCGGCCTGTGGCTACTCCCTGCCCAGCTCTCTAAGGGTCTTCAGGGTATGTCTGTCTGGGTGCCCCTCTTGATTCACTTCTCAAGCCCAGCGCCCTCACTGGCAGCCTTCCCTCTCCACCCAGAAGCCTTCTTCATGTCCTCCCACCACAGGGAACTGTGCCTGCTGGGAACTCACCATGTGGACCTGTGCACAGCAGATGTGTTCTGAAAAGAACCAGACGCGAGTACTTTACTCCTTGCAGTTCACACACAGGCCTCATCACTTCTTTTCCTCCTCCTTTTTTCTTTTACAGCCCATTAAAAATGTAAATCTCATTCCTGGCACACAGGTGACACAAAAACAGGGGACAGGCCAGAAGCGGCTCTGAGGCTGTGGCTTGCCAACCCTGAGTTGAGACAGTATAGACATTTGTGTGCTGTGTACTCATTTATATAAATGTATTATTTTACTTTTAGTCTTCAGCTTTGGAGGGGGAAGCTAGAATGTGCAGAAATGCATGCAGTATAAAGCAAGTCTTGATGTCCGCCGTGGATGTGGGAGTTTCCCAGTTTCTAGGGTACCTTTCCCCGTGGCCTTTTGTTTATATGGTGGGCAGGGGCTCTGTGAACTACTCTGTCTCTTGCTTTTCTTCCCCCTGGGTTTTGTTCTGAAGCTCAGACATATCTGCACACAGAGATCTCTTACTTTATGGCTGTGGATTACTCCACTGGATGGAGAAACTAGTTTACTAAGACAGTCTCCTCTCAATATACATTAAAGCTGTTCAGGGTTTTCTGCTATTATAAAGTTTGCTGTAGCAGCCTTTGTGTGTGTGCATGTGTGTAAGCGCATCTGAACATAAGGTGTTTGTGTTCACTTACTACAGCTGTCTCATAATGCAGCATTACAGGCTCGGTGGCTTGAACAAGAGAAATGTATTTTCTCCCAGTCATGGAGCCTGAAGGTCTGAGACCAAGATGTTGGCAGGGTCCATGTCTTCAGAGGGCTCTCTCCTTGGCTTGTAGGTGGCTGTCTTCTTCCTGTGTCTTCACATCATCTGGTATCCCTGGCCGTCCTCTCATAAGAGTGCCGCAGTGCCTTCTTTGTCACTTGAGTGCCTCTTGAAAGGCCTGGTGTCCAGACAGCCCATCCCAGGGCCCTTGGGTGAAGACTTCAGCCTGTGAACTTGGCGGGGAGGATTTGGTGTAGCCCCTGGCAGTGTTGCAGGCTCCTGGGGGCTGGGCCTTATTCACAGCCTATACCCCCCCACACACACTGGGCCTGAAGCCTTGGTGGGACGGCTGACTGCTTGGCATATGTCACCTCTTTTCTATGAGGTGTTATCATTTGTCCTCTAACTTTATTTAGAGAATTTCCCAAACAAACCTAATTGGTCTTGTAGCATTTTATGCTATGAAAAATAACATTTAAATGAAGTGTAGTTTATGGCTGAGTGTTGGCTTCGAGTCAGAGACCATGCCTCAGCTTCCTCCACTGTAGAATGGGGAGTCATAGCATTTCCTGTGCATGGGTTGGCTGGGAGGAGTGAGTGAGTTTCTTGACTAGAAATCCCCCTCCCACACACCCTCCACAGCTCATTAACGTTGCTTCTACAGAACACATTTTGGAAATGCTGGTTTTAAAAGCTGGAAGCACTTGCAGCTGTGGAGGGAGCATGGAGGTGAACTCGGTGACATTGGCTCCGTGACTGTGGATGAGAATCTGTGTGATCCTTGTGCCTCCCCTGGAACCTCAAGGTGGCAGCAGCAGCTCCAAGTGTGACACTCACACAGCTGCACTTGGGAAGAGCGAGAACAGTCGGGGTAGCAGTTTCTCCTCCAGTGCCTCTCAGGGAGAGAAATATCTTCCCCAGAATCCTCAGCAAGAACTAGTTGCTTGGATAATTCTAGGTGGGTTGGGAATGGTTTTAGGTAGCCAATTAGCACGTGCCATGCTGCTTTGGGGACATACACTTTGTTCTCATCTTAGGAACAGGGCAACTAAGTCATGGAAGCACAAAAGTGGGAGAGCTGAAATTTCTAGGCTCTATGTTGAATTCACAAGAATTATTCAACCAATACTCGCTGAGGACCTGCCCCTTGCTGGGTACTATGCCAGGCACTGAGGGTACAGCAATGAACAAAGTGGTCTCAGCTCTCTGCACAGGGAGCTTAGGCCCGTCCGTGAGCCAAGCCCATCCTGTGGCTGTGTTTTGAAGCTGTCGTTGCACACACCCACTTGGTATGTAAGTACCAAGGTCCTTACATACACTTGATATGGAAGGCGTCTGATACACCGGCCCACGTGCCCAGCCAACTTACCAAGGTCCTTACATACACTTGATATGGAAGGCGTCTGATACACCGGCCCACGTGCCCAGCCGCATTTCACAGGTGGGGAAACCGTGTCAGAGGCTGTGTAAAACTTGCCCAGAGTGTACAGGCTGAGGAGTCCTTACCTTAAAAACCTCCTACGATGGACTCTCATAAAGTTACATGATGTCCTAGGACTGTTTTTTCTTAAATTGTCATTAAAGGATTCTACTCAGATAATTTCGGAGTGGCCTTTGTGGCTGTATTGATTTTTGTCAAGCTCATTTTGCGTGTGTGTGTGTGTGTGTGTGTGTGTGTGTGTGTGTGTGTTAAAAAGCCTTATTGAAATTATATCTCTAGTAATTTCTGCCCCTCCCAAAAAAACTTTCTGAGCCAGCTGTACTCTGGGATATTCATTCCCCTTTCTTGCGATGGATTATTAGCCCACCCCTTTGTACCCTTATCCATTTCATCCATTTCATACTTTCACTTCTGTGTGGAAGAAAAGGCAGAATAAATCAGGCTTCCAGCATGAGATCTAACTTTGCTAACTATGAGCCCTAACTTGGACCCTTGCAGGAGTGCTCCTGACCTGGGTTATTTATGGTGATGTTGAGGCTGCCTCATTGTCATTGACAGATGATCCTTTTTAAGAGAAGGGAGGGCAATATCTCCTTGCCATTAAAAATTCATTCTCCAATCTTTTAAAACAGTGACAGAAACTTGGATTCATCCCCAAACTTGGCCGTGATGCTGAGCCACAACTCTTTCTGTAAATGAACCACCATGTGCCAGGGGGGTTAACCAACCATGCGACTTGTGTGACCGTGTGCTGCCGGCTTACCAGGCAGAGGGTGGTCTAGGTGGTCCCAGGGTCCGGCAAGTGCACTGCAGAACAGAGGCTCTGCACTCTGCAAACCAAATAATAAAGGACTGCAGAAAGTGGTCCCTGTGGTTTTCAAAGTAGCATACAGTACTTCACTGTACTGTTGAGCAACACAGAAAAATGGATCTGTTCTAGGAGATAAACCAGATGGCCTGACCTTGTCTTTTCCCATTTGCTCCCACCCAGGTTTCCACTGTTTACTGCAGTGTATCAGATCTGCTACGAAGGCAGACCCATCTCAGAGATGCTGTCCTGTCTCCAGAGCCATCCAGAGCACACCTAAAGTGAATCATGTATGAGCCTGGGGACCATTCTGCCTCTCCCATGTGGAAGCCAAGACTTGGCAACAAGATGTTTGCTTGACTGTACTCTCATCGTGGATATGTATGAATTATTATAAGTTCATTTTTTAATTAGGAGAGGCAATTATTGGCCAACAGCTAAACACTGGACAACAACTAATACACAAGTGAACACGTGTGTGTGCGTGTGTGTGTGTGTGTGTGTGTGTGTGCACGTACATATATTCTTTGTTTATTCTCCAAGTGCTTCTATGAACCAAAATTATATGTCCTTTTTAAATAGGTTGCATTTTAAATTTCCCCACTATGTAGTCTATATGATTGGCATTATCTCAGCTAAATTTTTTAGGTGTAATTCATATGTATTTTAATGGAAGAATTATTTGTTCTCATTTTTTGATGATAAATTTAACCAGCATTAAAATGGTGGAGTGAATCGAGGAGAAAATGTGTTCAAAGATCACCATATTTAAACACTATCTAAAAGCCAGCATAATCAACTACTTTGATTGTGGGTTGATCTTTTTTCAGAAATTAGATGTTTTAAATTAGAAATCCATATTTTCTCTTGCTGCAGTTTCCTGCATTCTTTAGGCACCTTTCTCTTCATTAGCTGCAAGAATGTGCTTCTGTAAAGATGCAGCAGTCGCAGAAGTTATAAACTCACCTGAGATTTTCCTGCTGTGAAAGACATGGTCCTCCAACAAACCCCTGCACGATGCTCTGTGTTAGGTGGTGCTTTTTTGCAGATTTATCTTAAACCTCATGAATCCCTGAGAGGAGGCTGCCGTTGTTCCTCTTATAAAATGCAGTCACTGGTCACCGGGTGAGCAGGGACAGCACAAAGAGTCAAGTGCAGCACATTTTCACCCCATTGAGGAGGTGCAGGACCTTCTAAGCCATGCCCAGACATACCTGACCTCAATCTCATGGGTTGTGGCAAATGTCCATGCAGCCTCTCTTGAGGCTAGAGGAGGGCTTCCTGCTGCTGGGAATTGTGTAGGTCAAGGCCTCGATGGTCACCATTCCAAGCATGCTCCCCAGTCCAACAGCATCAGCTTGCCTCTTAGAAGTGCACACTTGGAAGCCAGGTGTGGTGGCACATACCTGGTGTCCCAGCTACTCAGGAGGCTAAGGCAGGAAGATCACAAATTCAAGTCTAGCCTAGACACCTTAGCAATATCCTGCCTCAAATTTTTAAAAAGGCTGGGGTGTAGCTCAGGGGTAGAACACTTGCTTAGCATGTGTGAGGCCCTGAGTTCAACTCTAGCACCAGAAAAATAAAAGCAGATTGCCAAGCCCTGCCTCAAACCTCTGTGGTGGCATCTGTTTCAACCCCCTTCTGTGGGTTTCCAATGCTCACTAGAATGTGAGAACCACTGCTGTAGAAAATTCACTGTAACGTGGCCTCAGACCATCTGCCCAGAGTGTCCTGGCTCCAGTGGATGTTCCAGGGTCTCCTGAAAGGTCAGGTGACTTAGAGAAGCTGCACGCACACCCCTCTTGAAGGTGTAGAATGTATGTTAGGATGCCAGTGGAACCTGTTTGCTTAACCAAACAAGCCCCAAACATGTTAGACCTTGGAGATCTTTTGGCAAAGAAACTAGGGAATACTGCGGTCGGTGAAGGTGACATTTGGACAGCTCAAGTAGACCCTGTGAGAAATGAAGATGAACAGCTACCTGTGGTATTGTTAGTTCTGGACTGCACAGCTCAGGTGTGCCATAAATCTTTAACGAGGCTTTAAGGTGACACTGGCAAGTATATAACCAAGTAGATGCCAACCTTGCTGAAACGCACATTATGTGGATAAGTGCTTTTAATTCTAGAATTAAAATGGGAATACTGTACCTTTTTAAATGAGATTGGTTTCAGAATAGTGTTCCACACTTACCTTCATAGCATTCCATAAGTATTTAAAGAACACATGAATGTCACTTATCTATTCATCGTGAATTTGTGAGATTTTTTGCTTCCCCTTCCCCACCCTGGTTTGGTACTTTTTTTTCCCCCCTTCCCTACCTGGAATGACTATAGAAGAGATTTTTGTGGTATTTTAAAACTTATCTGAGACACTTTGGGGACATTTTAAACTCCCTACACAGAAGTGTGTGAAAGCACACAAAATGCTACAAGTTTCAGTGGTTTTAGTGCCATTGTTAAGTCAATCAATTTTACTTCTCTTGATACATTTTTTTAAATTTGTACATAGGTAACAAAGAGTTACTTTTTAAGATATAAAAAGGGCTTGTAAGTTCATTGTGGTGTCTACTAAGGATAATGTGCTGTGAGGAGTTTGGTTTCTGTGTGTTTTGTATATTCTCATCTGCATTCAGCTTCCTACTCTGAGTTTTGAACTGGAGTGTTTTTTTCTTTGCAAATGCCCTCTTCCCACTCTAATGTCTGCTGATTGTACCTCTTGAACATACTTTATAATAACCTACACATTATGGAAAAAGGTAAATTTTATAAGTTTATGCTCTACTAATTGTAGATATTTATTACTCTTCGAGTAATCTATTTTTATAACCACTTATGGTCTGTCATTTATTTTGATTCACATTTCTTACTAATCATGGTAATAGGGAGAGAAATACCTTAATTAGAAATGTAATATCTCAGCCAATCTGTGAATGTAAAAACTACACTGTTGCCTTGCTATCATCTACCCTAGTAGTGTGAACAAATCCCTATTTGAAATCCATGCTAGGAGATGGATTTGAGATGGGTTTTTTGTTTAATTCTTTAATGATAACATGGCCAGTGGCATTGGCTCAAGGAAGATGTTGTGGCAAGGTGCAGTGTGCAGAAGGAACTCTGATTTTTCCACCGGTGTGAATTTTCTGGGATTTTACTTACATGTATACTGTAATTGTTTACAGACCATAGGTGGATGGATAATTTAAAAGCTTGATTTAATAAACATTTAACCCCCACACCTGTGCTGTGGATCCTTTTTTTTTTTTTATCAGCCTCTGTATCAGTCACTGCTTACTAGAGAAACAGAGTTAATGCAAGATACACAGATATATAAGAACTTACAAGATTGGTTTACAGTGGTAGCCCACAGAGGTGTGGAAAAGTACAAAAGAGCTCTCTGTGTACTGGAGATCTGAAGGATCCAGTGGAGGGTCTGGAGCTACTCTCGTGTCCTGGGCAAGTCTGTATCAAGAGGCTGAAGGGTCTGCACCTGGAAGGCAGGAGATGATGTCCAAGGTGAAGGTAAACACTGGAGCTCCTCCAAAGAAACAAGTGATCCTTCCTTCTTCATTTTCCCTTCATGGTATTCGGGCAGCAACCTCTTGGTTGCTGTCACTCACACCCAGCATGGGTCTTCTGTCTTCAATAAATCCCTTCAGCCACACTCAGAACCATTCCCATCCAACAGTTGGATGTTATACTCAATTTGACACAATCAGTTAATTGCCACAGCTTAATTAATAGCCAGCTCTTTTTTAAAAATTCTGATTTGTGTGTCATTACCAATATCAAAGGTACTTTGTAAAAGAAAGACCTTAGCTCTTATTTCAGTCTTCAAACACATCTGTTTCCATTTCTGACTTTTTGAGACAGGGCCTCTCCCTGTGTTGCCCAGGTGGTCTCCAACTCCTGAGCTGAAGCCATTCTTCTACCTGAATTTCCTGAGTAGCTGGGACTACAGGTATGTGCCACTGTGCCTGGCCTCGTGATATTTTTACACGTTGTGATTGTTGATGGAGATTTTCTAGTGCCAGTCATGAGGTGGGATGAATGAACTTGAAATCCCGTCTTCCCTATACCCAAATACCTAGAAAAGCTAGGGCTTTTCTAGATAAGCAGGGCTGATCTTACCAAGCTGGGAGGGAAATCCCCAGGAGCCTGCAGCAGACAGGGACAGATTGTGAGAGCAGTGAAGTTTATGGTAGAGGCCACACTGGGGAAATAATGGACTAAGAAAACCCAGGTATGGCACAAACAAGCTGGGCTCCAGGTAAAGAATCATGTTTCTCCAGAAGATTTTTCATCTGGGATTCAGCATCACAAATAGAATTGAGATTTCAATTTTTATATCCATGAAACCATAAGAAAAAATTACATAGAAATTGGAACCTAGGTCAGAAATACCAGTAGATAACTAATGGAAGCAAACACTGGCCACTGAGAAATCCTCTTCCCATCCAGGATCTGTGAGCTTCCTAAAAATAAAGCCCCACTGAATATGCTCTTAAAATAAATTACAAAACAGTGATACATTAATTCATTGTGGAGTGAAAGTAAATAGATTTTCAAAACAAGAATTAGACCCCAAGGATTTCAGATAATTGAGTAACAAAGATAGATGCTTTAAAACATATTTTTAAAACTAGACATAAAAAATAGATTTAAGTAATATTTATCAAGAATGAATAGTGTTAC
Organism: Fukomys damarensis; assembly: GCF_012274545.1. Taxonomy (NCBI): domain Eukaryota; kingdom Metazoa; phylum Chordata; class Mammalia; order Rodentia; family Bathyergidae; genus Fukomys; species Fukomys damarensis. The sequence goes on along the minus strand of NW_022900940.1, from coordinate 22,194,998 downwards.
AATGTCCACCCTAGTCAAAATGGTCTACAAATTCAGTGCAGTTTTACCAAAACACAAATGACATTGTTCACAGGACTATGAGCGAATCCTAAGACTCCTATAGAATCACAAAAAACCCTAAACAGCCGGAGCAATTTTAAGCAAAAAAGAACAAAAGAAACACTAGACTACTTCACTTTAAAATATATTACAAAACCACAGTAACTAAATCAGTATGGTATTGACATAAAAACAGACTCAAAAGAGGGGCCAGGGATTTAGCTCAGTGAGCCACTGTGTCTGGCTTGCAAGTGTAAGGTCCTGAGTTCAATCCCCAGTGCCAGGGAAAAACAAACAAACAAACAAACAAAAAAAACCCTCAAAGACCAGTGGAACAGAACAGAGACCTCAACAGTAGACTCATGCATCTTCAGCCAACTGATTTTTCAATGAAGGTGTGAGAACATACATGGGAGAAAGGACAGTCATTTCCATAAACGGTGCTGGGAAAATTGAATATGCACACACAGAAGAATGAAACTAGACCCTGTCCCTTACCAAATAGAAAAGTCAACTCAAAATGGATACAGACTTTAAGACATGAAGCTAAAAGAAAATGGGAAATGCTTCAGGAAACAGAGTAAAGAGATAACCTACACAGTGGTAGAGGCATTTGCAAACTATAAGTGACAAGCAGTTAATATCCAAAACATAAGAAAGAATTCAATACTAAAATAATGGGCAATAGAGCAAAATTGACATTTGTTAAAACATACAAATGTCCAACAGGTGTATGAAGTAATACTCAATATCACTGATCCCAAAAATGCAAATGAAAACCACAGTTGCAAAATGGGTGGCAGCAGGGGGGACTGGGTAGATTTTTATTTATTATATTTATATATATTTTTTGTACTGGGATTGAACTCAGGACCTTGCACTTGCAAGGCAGGCAGTGGTGGCACCGCTAAGCTAAATCCCTGGCCCATCGGGTAGATTTTTAAAGGAACCTATTATACCTATTTTATAGTTGCACAATTGAAAATAGCTAAATCTTGGAAGCAGCCTATATGCCCATCAATAGATGAGTGAATCAAGTAAGTGTGGTGTTTGTGCATAATACCCAACCACACAGAAGGGTACATGTGAGTCATTTGTAGGAAAATAGATGTAGCTTTAAGCCATGATGAAATCATGAAATAAATCATGGTTTAAATATTGCATGGTTTCTCATATGAGAACTACAAAGCATAAATAATTTAAAAAGCAAAATAAAAGATGATAGGTTATAGAAAACCAGGAGGTAGATCTTTTTGCAGATGGGAAGGGAATCTAGGAATGGAGGAAGGAGAGGGGAAAGGGAAGTAAAAAGGATTAAGCTGGAACACATACATGTACCAACTACCTATGATGAATGTATTTATTATGTGTCACAAACAGGTACTGATAAAATAATTCACTGCAGGGCGGGGCGTTTAGCTCAGTGGTTCTGTTGACTGCCTCGTAAGCACAAAGTCCTGAGTTCAGTCCCCGGTACAATAATAATAATTCACTGCCATAAATCAAGCAGGTGAAGCACTTAAATAAATAGAACCCATGAGAACATGTAGGAATGAATATATTCATTTGAGTTGTCATTGGACAAATAGATTCAAGTATAGATTTGTGGAGGTGGAGGAGGAACTAACAAACTGGAAATAGAAGTGAAGGTATAAAGAAAGTAGCAAAAAATTTTTTGAATTTAAGAGGTAAGTTCAGGATAAGAAGATTCAGCCTACATCTGCTAGGAGCTACCGAAAAATAGGCAGAGGCAATTTGCAGAGAAGGAAAAGCAGGCTGAAATTGTCCAGAATTAATGGCATACATTCTGTTGTATGTAATTTTTCATAACATATGACTATGATTAAGTTAATAGTGAATGTTTTATTTTGAAGAAATAAGTTGTGTAAAGAATCTGTACACATAGTAGTCTCCTAATTTGCTGAAGCTCTAATTGGTTCGAGTTGCTGACGCAAGCCACGTTCCGGTTGGTGGGAATGGGACTGATGCCAACAAGCTCCAGGATTAACACTTGTTTCCTTGACCCTGGAGAAGTGGTTCCAAGGTGGTGATGTCTTCAAGTTATCTTCCTTCTTTCAAAAGCTTTTAATTAGAACAGTCATTAGATCGTAGATAAAGCCGTGTGCCAGCTGCCATCTCAGAAAACCATGACTGGCTGAAATGAAAAAGGAGTAGCTCTTCAGCTCCTCCTCAAAACTTAAGGAATTCCACTCTGAATATTACACATTGTGAGTAAAATAGCTCCACTGGAAAAGTACTTTATCATTGCACTTAATGCATCCTGTCATTTGTCAAGTGGGTACTATTTGACTTGTTGCCAATAGAAGTGATTTCATGCTATAAAGCGCTGTTTGCAGTTCTTTTTTGTTACTGCACGTATTTATTTTTAAATACTTTCTGAATAGGTAGCACAGTCACTAGGTTCAAAAATAAAGCCCATTTCCCAAATAGCTACTGTTATTATTTCTAATGTTCTAGCATTTTGTTTTATATACATAAGCATATATGTGTGTGTTTACATAAAATAGAGCTCAATACACACATAATTCCATACCTCACTTTTCTCACTTGACAAGCTTTCATTTTAGTTGCTTTTTAACAACTGTGTTTGACTTTTTCTTTTGAAATGATTATGAACTCATACTGTTGACAAAGTAATAGAGACATCCATGTACCTTTCACCTATTTTCTCCTAATATATTAATGCCTGGTTTTTTAAAACTATAGTAACACAAACCCTTATAACACTATTCCAAGCACTTTGCATAGGTGGATTTCCTAAGCCCTCAAATCTATCACCTTGGTGAAATAGCTTGTCCATGACAGAGACAGTAGGACCAGGATTCATAGATCCATAGGATTTGAACCCAGCAGCTCAGCCTAAGAATCTCTTCTTAACTCTTAGGCTACGTTAACTCCTTTTAATTGTGGGCAGTCAAAGTAAAGTGAATTAAACAGAAATTGGAGGGGCGATGGCACAGCTACTTTTAACAATTCTTTTGGCAAACTCATGAATGCACTGTTCATGAATGTGTTATTTTAAGATGGTACTGTTTCTGAAAATTTTATTGTTGTGACTGTTAACTGTGACATGTCATCCTTACTAGGGTAAGACATGTTTAGGAGATTAGTGCTCCGGTTGCCAGGTGTGGGTGGCACCAACCAATAGGCTAGTAGCCTGGAAGGAATAAAAAGGGAAAGAAGGAAAGGCACCTGTTTTTAAAGAGCTCCGGTCTGCCCGAGCGGCGCGTCTTTTGCTGCCATCATCTTTAGACATCAGCCTCTGGTTTCTTCAGCTTTCCAATGCAAACTCGCACCAGTGACTCTCCAGGGACCCTGTAGTCCATTGACCTTGGACTGTGAGACCTCCTTGCTCACTCTTGTTCTTGTTCTGTGGTTTCTGTCTTCTTGGCCTGAGCCACTACTGGACCTTCTGGCTCTGCAGTGCACATGCGGCCATTTTGGACTCTGCCGCCTCTGATCCTGTGAGCCTACCTAAGAGATATTTCCCATCGAGCCTATTCCTCCAAGAGTCCTAACCAGTACAACAGTTCTAATATGGAAGATCTCTCATATCACTTTATTTTACTTATTTATTTATTTATTTTTGGTACTGGGGATCAAACTCTGGTCCTCGTGCTTGTGAGGCAGGCAGCGAAACCACTGAGCTAAATCCCCGCATCCCCCCACCCCATATCACTTTAATACATCGTAATTGTGACTTTTCGTTAAACTTGCCAAGGACTCGTAGGTGTTTCCTATGTGCTCCTTATTATAATCATTGCTATAATAAACACTGCACACGTGTGTCTGCTTACTTATATGAATAACCCTTTTTATATATAAAATCCTGAAGTGGAATTGCTGGCTCAGTGGTGTGTGTTGTGTGTTGGCACACACATACATACACACACACTTTTGATCCCAGCCCATTTTAAATTTTATTTTGAGGCAGGTCCTGAAAAGTTGCCCAGGTTGGCCTTGAATTAGTAATCCTGCTGCCTCAGTCTCCCAAATTGCTTAGATTAAGCAGATGAGATTACAAGCTGTGCCACCATGCCCGGCTAATGTTTTATATTTTAAACACTGCCAAATTCCCCCTTCAAAAGGATGGCTGAATTTATGCCTCTGACCTTACTTTTCAAAATTACCTTATAGGAATTCCTGATGAATAAACAAATACATAAATGAGTCTCAAAGATGTGAAACTTTATATTTGTCAAGACTGTAGAGAGCTGGGGATTTAGCTCTGTGGTGCTACTGCCTGCCTTGCATAAGCCTCTCCTGCCAGTTTCACTATAAAAAGTTAAAAGTTTGTTTTACAAAACTACAGTTTTGTTGAAGCAACTGTTTTACTAATAGTTGCAATAGTGGTGCTGAAAGTCTGTAGTCATGGAATGGTTTGTGTTAGGGTGATGTTAACAAGAAATGTTGAGACAAGAAACCATTTTTTTAAACCATAAATTCACTGTTTAGGCAAAACCCCAGAAGGCCCTTGTTTTAAAAAATGGCTGAATTGGTTTAAGATGCTTTTCTAGGGAGTCTCATCCCCATGAACTGGGACCCTTGAGTCCACCAGAGGGCACTCCCCATAGATGACATTTCCCTGGGCAACGGACATCTTGTTAAAAAAAATAGCATCATTATTCTTGTGACCTTTGATCAAGTTTTTAGGTGGATACATATTTATGACCTGAGCTGAGTTAGTGCCAGGGAAGCCTCCAATGTCAAAGTTTGGTTCTAACTTTTAACTCAGTCTGTGCCACAAATTTTGGTGGGCAGCAGTGTCACTTCCATCCTCTTAGACATCTAGCTGAATTTTGTGGCTTCTGGATCTCATTCCCTTCCTTAGTGCTGGAGACCCACTTACGAACATGTTTGTTTAATTTCTCTATTCTTCTCTCATTCTGACAATGATTTTTCTGACATTAGCAGAGATACTTGCTTCCTGCTTTTTGCTCTTGGGAAACATCCCAGCAACATACCTGGGGAAAGACTTCCACAGTGGCTCTTCCATGCTTTAAGAAGAGCGGTCAGGCATTAAAGGAAAGAGCCTCAGTGTCCTGATCTCTCATCTGGTTTGCCAGTACACTATCTTTGGGTATGGTGCCATTTTGACTGAGAGTCTGTTTACCACTAAGGGAAGTTTGGGCTTCCAGACCCTGACTTGTTCAAGTTCTTCTTCTCTTATTCTGTGTGTGTGTGTGTGTGTGTGTGTGTGTGTGTGTGTGTGTGTGTGTGTGTATGAGGGGGGAAGTCAGTCACTGGGGTTGAATATAGGACCTTCACACTGAGCTACACCCTCAGCCTGTTTTTTGTGACACAGTCTTGCTTAAGTTGCTAAATTGCCCAGGCTGGGTTTGAGATTGCAATCCTCCTGCCTCAGCCTTCCAGAGTTCTGGGATTACAGGGTATAAATTCTTTCTAAGAGCCTATATTGAACTTTTTTGGGTAAATTTATCTTTTTTTCTTAAGAAGAGTTCTCATGCAAATGTTTCTGGCCTCTTAAAACAAGTCCATTCCTATTTTCAGGGATAGAGTCAGGTGTGGATTCAAATTCTGAACTTGTGTGACCTTGTTCCAGTTATTTAACCTACCAGGACCTTCATTTTCTTGTCTATAAATAGCTTACCTCACCAGGCTTATTGAGAAGTCAGAAAACATGTAATTTGCTTTTCATAATTAATTCCTTGATTGTATGTATGATGGGGGAAAGGACGAGTCCCTGTTTGGTTTGAATGGCCTGGGACCTTCTGAAGGAAGCCAGAAAGCATTCTGGACTCCAGATCCAAAGGGGAAGCCAGGCATGATGGCACACACCTCTAGTCCTAAGGAACTTGAAAGGCTGAAGCAGGAGAATCCCTTGAATGCAGGAGTTTGAGTCCAGCCTGGGCAATATAGTGAGATCAGAGGGAAATAAAAGCCCAAGCCCAGAGAGAGCTAAATAGGGTGAAGTGTTCTGGAGGGAGACATACACAGAAGTACACATTTCCTTTCTTTGAGAGTTTATAAATCTTGCATCCCATTTCTCAGGATTTTTTTTTTTTTTTTTTTTTTTTTTTTTTTT
>NW_022900940.1:22159518-22188713 GCF_012274545.1 Fukomys damarensis | reverse complement strand
TTTTTTTTTTTTTTTTTTTTTTTTTTTAGGATTTACTCTGACAGGGATCTTATTTGATCCTTACAGCCACACGCATGAAAGCCAGTCAATTAATTATTGCATTACCCAGAATTATCACTTGAGGCAGCATTGTGCAAGGGTTACTCAAGCGACACCTTTGATTGGAAGACTACTTAAAGCCCTATCAGAGCTGGAGATATAGCTCAGTGCTAAGGGAATTTGTGCTCAGGACATTGACCTAGCATGGGAAGTGAAGGAAGGTTTTCCTGTGGAAGAGACCTTGAACGGTAAGTAGTATGGGAAAGAATTATATAAGGTAGGGAGAGGTGTTCCAAGAAAAAGGAATGCAGTTGGCATGTGCTAAGGTCCTGCAATGGCGGAGAGCTTAGCGAAGAAGGAAGGAATGAAGGACGATGAGTGGGAAAGTGGGATGTGCAGGAGAGGGGGCTCAGAGCCCGCGCCCAGCTCCCACTAACAGTCATGGAGAGGTTACTGCGTGCCACACACTTTCCTGTAACTTCTTCCATTTCAAGGCTGGTGGTAGCTGTCCCATTTTGCAAAGCCACAGAAATGGCTACCCCCAGCCCTCTTCCGGCCACCTCTCCTTCCCAGAATGCCATTTTCTCCTGCCACTATGTCCTACTTCTCCTTCAGCACATGGGCCTACCTTCTCTTCAAGGTGCGTGTCTTTCCTGTGTGTGTCCCTCTGTGTGTGTATGTGTGTGTTACTTGGGATTGAACCCAGGGCCTTCACTCTGAGCTACATCCCCAGCCTTTTTTAATTTTAATTTTCTTCATTTTGACACATGGTCTCACTAAGTTACTTATCCTGCCTCAGCCTCCCACAGCTCCTGGGGTTATTTGCCTATGTTCTGGCCTGACAACTGGACCGTATCTCCGGGAGTCAGAGTTTCCACTGAAACCTCCATGTCCCCGGAGATGACTGCTAGGGGATGCTCCGTTCCATTTGGTTCCTGTCGGGAAAGAGGAACAATGACAGGACGATATGGCCTATTTCAGTCCTGGCCCCAGTTGTTGACCCCTCCCTGAGTCCATGCCTTTGTCCATGAGGCTTTACAGGTTCCACTTCCTGGCCCCCAAGTCTAGATTTCACCTTGTGGGTTGCTGTGTCAACACAGTGCGGCGAAACAGTAATGTGCCAGGTCCGAGCGATATATTTTGTATGTTTGTCAACTTGTCTTTCTCCTATTTCTCTACTCTCTGTAGTCTCGTTTCTAAGAAAATGTGAATCATACTTTAAACATTTTTGTGGCTCAAGTGCATTTTTTAATCTATCTTTCCATTATCTGAAAAATACCCATAAAGTTATCCATTACCTAATGATGGGCTTTAGATTGTTTGAAGATTTTCACTGATGCAGAAGAAAAAAGGAAAATAGAATATGAACGAGTCTTTCTCATGAGTCCCTACTAGCAAGTCATGGGATACACACATCTTCAAATTTACCAAAATATTGCTAAATTGCTTTCCAAAGGTTTTGGACCAATCTACTCTCCCACCAGGAGTCTGCGATGATTCTCAGGTCTCCACCTTGGGCCTGGTGTTGCCATTGTCATGTTAATTTTATAGCCTTTAGCCCATTTGATGGGTTGGAATGGTATCTGGTTAAAACTTTAGTGTTTATGTCCCTGATTTCCGAGGAGATTAGGCTCCTTTCTTCTCACAGGCTCTCCTGGCTCCTTCTTGAGAACTGGCTGTACTATTTTCTAATTTCCTGTTGAACTATCTGGCTTTTATTTTTTTGTAGTCAGCTGATCCTGAAAGTCTTTTTAATCTTTATATTTTTATCACATAAAGTATACAATATAAACAATATGAAATATAGAATACATTATAATATACATTCTTTGTATATTTTACTGATATGTGCCACAAAGATCTGATAATTTAAAAAACGGCTTTATTAAGATACAGTTTAGGAACTAGGGATGTAGTATGTGATAGAGCTCTTGCCTAGCATATGCAACCTCCAGCAATGGGGAAAAAGAAGATATAGTTCACATGTCCTATATTTCAACAGTTTTTGCTGCAATTGCAGAACATTGTAATAACCTCAAAAAGAGACCCCATACCCTCCGTTACTCCCCTGTCCCCGTCTCCCAGTCCTGAGCAGCCACTAATCCACCTTCTGCTCTATAAAGACACCGATGATTGATATTTAATAAATGGCAGCATGCAGTGTGTGGTCTTCTGTAACTGGTTTCTTTCATTTAGCATTTCTCAACATTCATCCATGTTCTAGTATGCATTAGACTTCCATTCTTTTTTATGATTAAATAATATTCCATTGTACTATATTCTGCTTACCCACTCATCCATTGAAGTAATGTTTACAGAAAACTGTAATTAAAATCAGAAATTTGGGGAGAGGGCTACGAATTGAACCCAGAGGCTGTGCCTACCAATGAGCTACCACTCCTGCTGGAAATTCTTTTTTTAATAGCCTTTGACTTCTGCTCATCTAGTCTGATTGCTTACTCTGTCCTCCTCTCATACATCACAAGAAAAAAGTTTTTGCCCCAATGATGGAAAGGCTTTGAGCTGTAGTCCACAGTGAGGCTCCTGGCTTGCCTAGGCCGTCCTTAGGCAGGCAGGTGAGACCCTGTCATCTTAAGCTATGCCCTTGAGGTCAGGAGATTCAGTGTCACCCAGGGCTTATTAGACATGAGGCTCTGCAAGTCCTGCCCACACCCACCCGGAGTGGATATGAGGTTTAAGGCAGTGCCGGGTGGTTGTGCGCCCAGTCAGTTCGGAGGACTGGGCTCTGTGCTGCCGTTTCTCCTGCTGGTCCCTGTGAGTGTCCCTTGGGAAGCTTTGTAAAGGATGCCGATGGTCCCGTCTCAGTGGTCCCAACTGTGCTTCCAGTGGATCCTGGGCCCAGCGTTTTCAGATCTCCGCAGGGGACCTCACTGAACAGCCAGACACGAGAACCCTCATGCAGACACCTTTTTGGAACAATTACAACGTTTTCCCCTGTAAACCACTTTAATTTGAGAATATTTAGCCCACATGTTTTAAACTATCAGATTTGCAGTTTGCTCGGCAGAGCTGAGCGCACAGTTCTCTGGGAAGGGTCAGGGTGCCCCCTTTGTAAGGAATGACAGCGCGACTGCGGGCAGACAGCCTGCTGTCCCTGTCCTCCGGGTTCTGTTGACAAAGATGTCTGCGTTTCCAAGAAAACACAGCTGAAGCTTCTCGGGGGCAGGCTATCTTGGATGTGCTGCATTATTTGTTTGTTTTTTCTTGTTTTTCATCGTCAGTATTCAATTTACAAATTTGCTCTGTGAGGAAGACTACTACTTTAAGCAGTATTCACCCAAAATAAACATCTTCCTTGTTCCTGCCAAGAGAAGAAATACAGTAATGACAAACATCTTGGGTAGACAACAGACTTGTGTCTTTTTAAATAAACCCAATCCCGATCTGATCTCTTCTAAGGAAGCTGTCAAATCTATTTCCCTCCCTTCTTCTCCTCTCCCTGAGGGTTCCCTTCCATGCACTGGCTTCCCAATGCATGTTTGTGTCCCGTCATGTCCCTGGAATCTCATACTAATAACTACAGCCAGCATCTCACGGGTGGGGAGGGCTTTTCAGCCCTGACCTCTCACATCCTCAGGGTTCTGCCACTTTCGGGCGGGGGAGTTGTCTGTCCCCCTGTCATTTACATCCTGCCATAGTCTGTCCTAGATGGTGTCACACAAGATCCCAACACCATGGTTGAGGAGACTTTATGGAGTAAAGGAAACAGGCAGGGAACAGGGAGTATTTGGTGAGTCCTGCAGTTACCAACTCAACAGTGCATGTGCAAAGTCGTCCACACTCTGACTCCAGGGTTTTCAGCCACCTCAGAGCTTGCGTTGCCTTCACTTCTGGAAGCGAGTGACCACATAAGAATCAAAGGCCCTGCGGTTCCTGAAATGTACACCAGGCTGGGTGCTTGCAGGTGTCAAATAGCCTCTTGGGTCCTCTCCACATGCAGCTGAATTACTGAGCTGTTAATTTGATCGCTTTCTCTCATACTGGGCCGAGGAACCCTGCTTTATTTCCCAGATACCAAGTGCTAATTCTCCTGTGTTTGTGGCACTTGTCTAACTCCAAATCTGGAACATTTCCCTAGATTCCTCGGAGGGCTCTAACTGAGTAGAGTCCTCACACGGGGTGGGGGTGGGGCATCCATGGTCCACGATGCCTTTGAAGAGGCCAGGCCTCCTTTGATCCAGCAACTCTGACCTCTGTCCGGGGTGGTGAGTATCAATGAAAGCCAGTGGGCTTGCTCAGCCCTGTGGTCCCTGGGCCTGCCATGGACAATTACTCCCATTTTTTTATCTTTGCTAAAGACTTTTGCTTAATTTGTTGGTAGGCTGCCTTTCTGATCACATTACAGATCTGCACCTGTGCGTGTGGGTGTGGCCTTTCTAAATAACAGCCTATTCTTTTCTTTCAGCCAATCCTTGCCTGCTCCCCTACCCTGCCTTTTAAATTTTTTTAAGCTAGCTTCATTCTTTTAAATGAGAACTCTAATAAATAATTCAGTTAGCTGGCCTGATGTCCCTACCTCCTGCATGTGGGAGTCCAAGTACAATGTTTATTGGCAATTTCCACAGAAGCCATTTGAGCCATTTACAGCAAGATTTGTTTTCCCTCTAGAACAACTAATCGCAATGTCTAAGACGTTTCTGATGTCCTTTGCAGGCTCCAGCCTGCATGTTCCTGCATATGCTATGTTGACAAGGATTTAATGTGAACATCATTTCTTTCAGCTTTAGTACATGTACCTGCAGAAGACGCTGTGTTCTTTTGGTTCAGAGAGCTTCTTCGTTGGTTTCTATTATAGAGCTTTCTTGAACAACAGACTAGGTGTGTGTCTGACAGATAACAAGGGAAACAGTGAGCAGTGGATTGATTTCCTCTGATCAGTCTGGATTTCTGGGTCTGGCTGTTAGTCTGTTTCTCCCAGGCCTGTACCTGCCATCTCTCTTTGATGCTGTCTTCCTATCACCTCCTTTTGCTTCTTTGTTCTTCACCCTCTCATCCAGGCCCCCTCACCTTAACACAGCACTTCATGTAATTCCAGATTAATTGAATTTAATACGTTTTAGTGTTCTCTGTTGTTAAAGGTCAGTAGAATAGAATAATTTCTTTCCCCACTTCAATAAAGGGAAGAGATGGTAATTAATATGATTTCTTTTCCCACTTGAGTTTTTAAATGTCATAGATATAGTTTTGATGTCGAAATTTCAAGCATCCTATATGATCCCACTTTCTAAATTTCCCATTTAAATATTTAAATATCCTTAAAATGTATTTAAACTGATGGGATTTTAATGTTTTAATTTGGTGTTTTATTACCTAATTATATTCATTGGTTAAATTGCTAGCAGTAGAATTATAAGATTTAAAGGATGTATTTTCAAAGTGCTCAATAAATATGACCGAATTACCTACCAGTCGTGTAGGTGCGTCCAGTTTATTGCTTACTTATCTGACATGGAATAATGTCTTGGAAAAGAAAACTGCCCATCTAATGAGTGAAAGTGGTATCTTGATATTTTAATTTGTGCTTAAGTATCAGTGAATTGGAGATTCATGGATAATGGCATTTAGAAAAGGAGGATGTTTACTTGTAAGAAATAAGAGGCTCTCAGAAGGAATTGCTCATCAAATAAAAAAACACGACAGGTCATTAAAGCCACAGACTGCCCAATTACTGAGGCAACTGAATTTATCATTGGTGTGTTTGAGACAGAACACTAACAATTTTCTTACAGGGTTGTCATTTTTGCAAAGGTTGTCGCTGGTCTTCAGACAACAGCACTGCAAAAGTCATGGGTAAGGTGCATTAAGTAGTCAGCAACTTCCACGATGCTCAGCAGTTCATTAACAGAGTCGGGCTGGAATTTGAGAGGGTTCAAAGCGTCTGTTTTCCTGGACCCAAAGGACTTAAAGAAGGCAAGATTTAATTTTGCTTGAACCAGACATTTCATAGTGTGTTTCTTCTTATATAGCTACATGTATTTTTTCCCTGTTTGATTTTGTTGTTTTTTTCCTTTTTGCTTTTTGCATTTTACCTGCTATATGTTAAAAATATTTCCCTGTGTCATTTGTCTTTTGAATTGATTTGTGCTAATTTTAATTGTAGCTACCACTTATTTTTAGGTAGTCATATCCATGTCTAATTTGTTTTGGTATCGTGCTGGGAAGGCCTTTTTCAGTTCCTATAATATTATTGCTGGGAAGCCTCAACATGGGACAAAGTATTTATAAATCATATAGCTGATAAGGGATTAATATGTAGAATATACAAAGAACTCTTACAACACAATAATAAGAATCTTGAACACCCAATTCTAAAAATGAACAAAGGACCTATTGGTGCAGATGTTTCTCCAAAGACTTGCAAACGGCCAATAAGCACACGAAAACATGCCATGCTTAGCACTACTAATCATTAAAGGAATGAAAATCAAAACTACAGTAAGATACCACTTGACACCCATTAGAAAAACCCAGATAATAACAAGTGCTAGCGAAGATAGGAAGAAATGAAAGTTGTTGAGCGCTTTGGTGGGAATGTAAATGGTAAAGTCACCATGGAAAACAGTACAGTGTTCCTCAAAAAATTAAAAGTGGAACTATCATATGGTCTGGCAGTTCCACTCCCACATATATACACACAAGAATTAAAGACAGGGTCTTGAACAGATATTTGTAGACCCATGTTCATAACTGCATTATTCACATAACCATAAGGTAGAAGCAATCCAAGGGTCCACCAACAGAAAGCAAAATGTGTACACACACACACACACACACACACACACACTTTGGAATATTTTTTAGCCTTACAAAGGAAGAAATTTCTCTGAAGAAGACATTAAATTCCAAGTGACATTACACTTGAACACCTTAGGCAAAAATAAGATACAGAAGGACAAATATTTACAATGCCACTTACATGAGGTACCGAAAGTAGTCAAATTCATAGAGAAAGAAAGAAGAGGGTTTTTGCCAAGAACCAGAGGGAGTGGGGAGATGGGGAGTTGTTTGAATGGCAGCATTTCATGTTTGCAAGATTAAAAACATTCCGGTGTGGATGGTATGGTGGTTGTATGACAGTGTGGATGTGCTTAATACCACAGAATGCCTGCCTCTAAAACAGGTTTGCAATGGTAAATTTTATATTATGTTCATTTTACCACATTTAACCAACACTGCTTACATTTTCTTTTCTTTGTGTGGGTGTGTATGTGTGCAGTCTGGAGATTAAATCCAGGGCCTTCACACCACTGCATGGAGCACTGAGTACCTTTTATTTTTGAGACAGGATCTTGCGAAGTTGTCCAGGCTGGGCTTGAACTTGTTATCCTTCTGCCTCAGCCTCTCAGAGTGCTGGGATTACAGTTGTGTGCCACCATGCTGGCCTCCATTTTCTCTTCTTACTTTATCATCCCACCATGTGCTTTTCAGAACCACGTGGTGGGGAGAAGCCTCAGCAAGCCTCTCCCGTGGTCCAAGTCCACCCATCTGCGGTGGGAGATCGGTGGTTTGCAGACCTGGTAAGAACCACACAGAGGTCATTAAAGCCCAACACTGCGCTGTTACTGAGACTACCAAGTTTATAGTTGGTGTGTTCATGACAGAAAAGTAACAGTTTTCTTACAGTGTTGTCATTTCTGTAAAGGTGGTGGCAGAGTTGAAATGGGGACAGAATGAGAGAGCGGGTCAGCAGCGGCCATCAGGTGGCTCCTGTGGTGACAAGGGTATGGATTTCCTTAGGCCCCTGGTCCCAGGTACTCTTGCTGTGGAACAAATTAGCCCAGAGCTGAGTTCATGGAGCAACATTATTATGTCTCAAAGGGGCCGTGAGCCAGGAGTGGGAGCAAGTCCCAGGCCGAGCAGCGCCCCTGCTCCCCTGGTGTTGGCCAAGCTCTCTTGGGGTACTCAGCTGGTGGGATGGGCTGCAGAGTCCCCGATGGTGTCACTCAGATGTCTTGTGCCTGGGTGGGGGGACTGCAGGGCCGGATTCAGCCCGACCTGTGCACTGAGAACCTACACATGGTCTACTCAGATGGTGTTGGCTGGGTATTCAGACTTCTCTCAGGGTGGCACAGGCCTCCCTGAGTGCATGTCCCACGAGAACTGCACAGACAGATGTTGTATGGCTCTTCTGGTAGGCCTAGAAATCTCACGATATTACTTCCTCTGCCTTCTGTTGGCCACAACACATGGTCAGCCCAGATCTTAAGGGCATGGAATGACTAACACCTCTCGCTAGGGGACAGACAGGGTTACCCCGCAGGGAGCACGAGGGACGGGGATCTTGCTGTAGCCAGTTTTCAAACATTCAGTCTACTAAGCAAAAAGGATTTATTGTACAGACACAAGAAGACAGAATTAGGAATAAGTCTGTCAACAGGGAGTCTGAGGAGGTTTCCCCAGCAGAGGTGGAAACATCGATTCACCCCATCCTCAGAAAAAGCTTGCTGACTTTGGGTCACAGAATCTTCAGGACTCATGAGTAGGAGGCACAGAAAAGATTTATTATGGAGTTGGGAGTATTTATGTTTTGGGGGATGCAAGTCTGTAGAATTTGTGAATTTATAGAAAGTACAAGGTTCAATCTCTTATGTGAAAGGCACTGAATGGCCATTTTTAGGGGTGGTGGCCCATTCACAAGTGAGCACAGGCCTCAATTCACAGGCTCATTGTATCTCTAAGACCCTTACAAATTTTGGAGGGGAGGTGAGGTTCATAGCAGGGGGAAAGGCATTTTAACCTTGAATAACTTTTGTGTCCAGAAGCTGCAGTTTTTCTGACTCCTTTGTTTTTCCTCCCTACCTCAAGACCAGTGACAGCATCTCTGCCCTGCCTGCTTGTCTGTTCTGCTTTCTCTGCTCAGTTTTATGGTCTTCCTGGAGGTCCTGCCCCACCCGCCTGGTCTGTGCCCTCCATTGGCCTCTCCAGCCATTCCTGAGTTCCCAGTGGAAGCCTTGAAAAATTCCCAAGACGCTGACTGGCTGAGCTTCTGTATCTCAGTAACCCTTGGTCCAATCAGCAGGTGGAGCGGGCACCAGGCAGTTCTTACTACGTTGGGAATCTCGGGTGCAGCTTTGGAAGATGTCCTTATGGCCTGAGTCCCACCTGCAGATTCGGATGGACTTGGTTTGGGACTTGAGGAAGGGTATTGCTTTAGAGAGATGCAGTAGGATAGAAGGAATAAAGATAGAAGAAAAGGCAAAATGTAATTGTAAAATTGTACTGCTAAGAAAAACTGAAGCGTCAGGACACAAAAGTTACTCCGTCCTTTTGCTTTTCCCAGAAAGCCACTCAGAAAAAACTCCTCCGAGCTGGGCTTATTGATGAGCATCTGCAATCCCAGCACTTGGGAAGTGCAGAGGCAGGAGGACTGCCACGAGTTCAGGGTCAGCCTGAGCTGCATAGCAAGACCCTTCTCAAAACAAACAAGCAAACACCAAACAAAAATCCTAGGGATTTTATATACACGATACACCTAGAGCGGTGCTTTTCACTTATGCAAAAGAGCCTTTCACCTGTAGTAGACCACCCCTTTTGACCTGTGAAGTAGCTCTTTTCCCTGTAGAATGGACCATTGCCTTTCACATGTAAATTGAACACCCCCTTTCCATAGATTTCCACTCCCCAAGCCAGCTCCAGGCCACAATGTGCCTCTTTCTCTTGAGGGCCCACACTTTATTCCCTCTGAGTACATACTTTTAAAATTCTACCTAATAAACCTCTCACTGTCACACTTTGAAAATTCTTCTTCTGTGACAGAAGTCAGTAAACTTGCAAGCTGTGTCCTGGATGGAGTGGATTGAGGGTCCCCATCTCTGCTTTGGGGACCCTTGGACCCTCTCCAGTGACAAGTGATGCCCACATTTCTCCATATTTCTCCCACTGTTAGGGTCTGCTGCTGCTGCTGTGATGTGTATGGCATGGGGACATGTGTATGTCCCACTCTTCTGCATGTGGATATTCGGTTCTCTTGACATCATTTATAAGAGACTTCTTCACCCAATGAATGGTCTTAACACCCTTCTTGAGAACAAGCTGAATATGAGTACAGTTAAAACCTTGGTTTGTGAGAATGACTCCTTCCATCCACAAGCATGTGTATATCAAAGCAGAGAGAGAATGGGGGTGGGGGAGCAATTCTGATCATGTGTCATTGCAAGACATTGCTTATTTATCAAGTTAAAATTTCTTAGAAATGTTTGTCTAAGAGAAAGAAAAGGAATAAGGATAGGAAAGGAAGAAGTTTAAACCATCATTATTTGCAGATGACACGATACTCTACATGGAAGACCCCCAAAATGCCACCAAAAGACTTGAAATTTTGTTTTTGTATTTTTACGAAGGATCAAACTTGGGACCTTGCACTTTCAAGGCAGGCATAGTACCACTGCATGAAATTCTCAACCCCAAAGACTTGTAGCTGGATACAAAATCAACACTCAAAAATCAATAGCCTTCCCTCTACACAAATAACAAACTCACTGAGAGAGAAATTAAGGAAACAACCCCTTTCACAATAATATCAATAAAAATGAAATACCTAGGGATCAGTCTAAAGAAGGAAGTAAAAGACCTCTACATTGAAAATTACAGTACTCTGAAAAAGGAGATTGAAGAGGATATCAGAAAATGGAAAGAGATTCCTTGGAGGGTGAAGGAATGGCAGGGACAAGGGGAAAAATGAGAACCAAGACCTGGCATGTAAAGGTACCAGATCCCAATGATGAATGTAACTGTACTGTCTACCTAGAATGTACCAATAAATTAAAATTTTAAAAAAAAATAAATAAATAAAAGAGATTCCTTGTTCTCGGGTAGGAAGAACCAATATAGTGAAAATGGCCAGACTTCCAAAATTGTTTAATGCAGTCTCAATCAAAATGCCAACAGCATATCTCACAGAATTAGATGAAACATTCCTAAAATTCATTGGGAACCAGAAGAGACCCAGAATGCAAAGGCAATTCTGGGCAACAAAGGCAAGGTGGGGGGCATCTTAATCTCTAACTTGAAATTATACTTCAAAGCTACTGTGATAAAAACAGCATGGTACTGGCAAAAAAAACCTGATCTGAAGATTAATGGAAGACCTGAAGGCACAGAAGCAACCCCAAATACACTCAGCCAGCTTATTTGTACAAAAGGGCCAAACATGTTCACCAAAAGAAGAATAACCTCTTTAATAAGTGGTGCTGGAAAACCTGGCTTTCCAATTGCTGAAGACTAAAGTTAGACCCATGTCTCTCACCATGCATGAAATTAAAACAATAATGGATCAAAGATCTAAATATTAAAACAGAAACACTAAATCTTCTGGAAGAGAAAATAGGAAGAACCCTTGAGGACACAGGGGTGGGCAAGGACTTCATGAACAAAAGCCAGACTGCACAGGAAATAATACAAAGGATCAACAACTGTGATCTCATCCTATAAAAAGGCTTTGCACTGCAAAAGAAATCACCAACAAAGTGAAGAGACAGCCCACGAGTGAGAAAAAATTCTAGCCACTAATCCCTCAGACAAAGGACTAATATCCAGAATATACAGAGAATTGAAAAAAGTCAGACACCCCCAATTTAAAGACCCAATCCAAAAGTGGGCATCTGAAATAAATAGACATTTCTCAGATGAAGAGGTACAAATGGCAAATAAATATATGACAAAATGTTCAACATCACTCGTCATCAGAGAGATGCAAATTAAACCAATGGTGAGATTCCATCTCAATGTAGAAAAAATGGCTGACATCAAGAAATCAATGAACAACAAATGCTGGTGAGGCTGTGGGAAAAAGGAACCCTTCTCTGCTGTTGGTAGGAGTGTAGACTGGTGCAACCACTGTGGAAATCGGTATGGAGATTCTTCAAAAAATTAGGACTAGGCTGGAGGATTTAGTTCAGTGGTGCTTCCTCCTGCCTTGCAAGTGCAACAATCTTCCATACCAAAAAAAAAAAAAAAAAAAAAAAAAAAAAAAAAAAAGGACTAGAGGTCCTATTTGACCCAGCTACTCCCCTTCTTGGTATTTTCCCAAAAGAATTAAAAACATCATACCACAGTGATATATGTGCACCAATGTTTATAGCAACACAATTTGTAATAGCTAAAACTTGGAAACAACCCAGATGCCCATCAACTGATGAATGGATGAAGAAAATGTGGTTTTTCTATACAATGGAATATCACTCAGCCATAAAGAACGATAAATTTGAGACATTTATAGCTGGATGGATGCACCTTGAAACTATACTCTTAAGTGAAATAAATCAGACACGTATAAATATTGCATTGTCCCTCTGGTATAAGAAACTGAAAATGTAAATAACAACAAAAATGAATAATAATGTAAAATAAGGAAAAATTGTTCAAAATTAAGAGGGAACTAAAGGGGGGGAGGAAGGAAGGAAAAAGGAAAAAATTAGAAAAGAAGAAAAATTGGAAATGGGGCTTTTATAAATAAGGAAGAGGAATGGGGTGAAGGAAGGGGAGGAGAATGGGAAAAAGGAATCCAGATACATCATGTACAAGTACAAATACCCTGTGATAATGTGATCATTATGGATATCTAAACTGTACCAATGAAATTAAAGCTTAAAAAAGAAATGTTTGCTTGTCTTGTGGAACACTTGCAGACCAAGTAACTTGAAAGCCATAGTTTTAATGAATATATTTATCATATGTAATATGATGTTTTAAAAACATCTGTACATTGTGGAGTAACTAAATTGAGCTAATTACCTATGTAATTGGTTTTTGGTTTGTTTTGTTTTGTTAGTGCTGTGGATCTAGCCCAGGACTGAGCTATATCCTTTTTTATTTTTTATTTTGAGACGGGGCCTCAGTAAGTTGCAGAGGCTGGCCTTGAACTGTTATCTTGCTCCCTCAGCCTTCTAGGTAACTGAGATTACAGGCAGGCACTACCTTGCCTTTGATTTTTACGATCAGCTTGTCAGCTGCTACAAAAAAAGCTGGCTGGGATTTTGATATGGGCTACACTGAATCTGTAGATCAATTTGAGGGACACTGCCACCTCAACAATATTAAATATTCAAATCATGGACATGGGTTGCCTTTTCATCAATGTTTGTCAGTAGTGGTTTTTTGTTTGTTTGTTTGGTTGGTTTGATTTGGTACCCAGGATTGAACTCAGGACCTTGTGCTTGCAAGTCAAGCAATGGCACCACTAAGCAATCCCCAGCCCAGTCGGTAGTGTTTTAGGATTGAGTATATTAGTCTTACACCTATCTTCTTAAATTTATTCTCAATTATTTTATTCTTTTTGATACCAGCATAAATAGCAGTTTTAAATTAATTTTATTTTCATTGCTAATATGTAGAAATACGATTGATTTGTATATATTTATTTTATATTGTAAAGACTTGCTGAACATTTTTATTAGTTATAATAGTGGATACTTTATGAATTAATATTTACAAAATTAAGTCACCTGAAAATAGATGACATACAAGTTAGTTCTTCCTTTCATATTTGAATATCCTTTATTTCTTTTCTTGCCTAATTAGCTGTGGATTGTCTTTTGTTTTGTTATATTTTTATTCTGGGTCTTGCAATGTCATCTAGGCTGCCCTTGAACTTATATTCCTCCTGCCTCAGCCTCCCAAATATTGAGATTACAGGTGTGTGCCACCACGCCCAGCTGTGGGGTATTTTTGTAAATACCCTATGAGGTTTAGGAGGTTCTCTGCTAGTTTTATTTAAGTGTTTAAGGTTTAATTTGGATGGGGCGGGTGTTGTTAATTATGAAAGAGTGATGGATTTTGTCAAATGCTTTTTCTTTATCTATTAAGATGCTCATGTGGCTTTCCCTCCTTTATTCATGTGGAATAGTATACTGATTTTCATATTTTGCCAACCTTGTATTTGTGGGATAAATCCTACTTAATCGTGGTGTGTAATCTTTCTTATTTGTTTTTGGATTATATTTACTGGTATCTTTAAGGATTTTTAACTCTGTGTTAATAAGATACATTGATCTGTAGATTTCTCTGTCTCCCTCTCTGGATTTAATATCACAGGTTAATATTGGTGTGATACAATGAGTTGAGAATGATCCCTTTTCTAGTTTTTGGAAGTTTGTGAAGAATTGGTATTCATTCTTTTTCTAGTGTTGGTAGAATTAACCAGTAAAGTCATGTGGATCTGGGATTTTCTCTGTGGCTGGTTATTTGATTACCAACCCAATTACCTTACTTGTTTACAGTTCTCTTCAAAGTATTCATTTTGAATTGTTACACAATATTGTGCCAGATAGAGTTCCAGTTTCTTTTGGGAGGATTGGACATTGAGAAGAGGGAAGGGGACTAGATTTTCTCACTTATGCAAATGTTCCTTCAGAACAGTTACTGAGTACCTCATTTGTGCTCTGTGCTAGGGTCCGAGGCCACCAAGAAAGAACTCAGACACAGGAACTACTCCAAGGGCTGAAGAGTAGATGGATTGATTTCAGATCTGAGTATGGGTTGTTACTTACCAGGGGTGACAGAAGTGTGAGCAGGGCTCAGCGGTGCCTGAATTTTTCTTTGCTCCAAATAGCAATCCCTTGGAGTCCTCTTTGCAGGTTACGATAAAATATTCTTATGATAAGATTCCTAAGAACTTCTCAGAAAAGTTCTTGTCCTCTCTGTAAAAGCTAAGAAAACCAAGGTCAGTAGGTCAGTATGGGTTTTATTTGTCAGTACAGGGGTTTGAACTCTGTACCTTGTGCTTGTGAAGCAGGTGGAGGCACCACTGAGCTAAATCCCCAGTCAGTAGGTCAGTATGGATTCAAACAAGCAAGGAACTAGGAGATACAGAAATGGCAAGATTCTTCTTGTTGAGGATATTTCAATCTGAGACAGAGACAGGAGGCAGAGAGGAGCTCAGGCATACAATGGATATCTCCACAGGGAAGAGGGAATCAGAAAAGGGTGAGCCCAATAAAGGGGGAGCTCAGAGAAGGTTTGACCCATTAGCCATGGCTGCAAGCAACCTAGCCACTAAGTCAGGAAGTCACAAATGTCAGAACTGAGGTGGCCCTATGTCCTAGTTTTCCAGAACAATTCCATCTATTTCTATTATCTGTTTAAATATCAGTGGCCCCTTGAACACCTGTTTGATATTTGCATAGCTTCAAAGAATTTCCCTAAAAGAAATGTAATGTTACAGTGGAGACATATGGCAGAATCTTAACCCAGTGACCAAGGTTAGTATTATCACTAATGGCCCAAGTGGACATCACATGCCTCCTGATAGGAGATGCCAAGAAGCACTTTTGTGATATTCTTGCCACAAACACATAAACTGAATCTAATCACCAAGCAACAACAGGTGAACTTAAATGGAAGGGCATTCCATGGAATAACTGGCCTACAGTGGAAAAATCTCAAGGTCATAAAAGACAAGAAAGACTAAAGGACTATTCTAGATTAAAGGAGACTAAATGAAAATGACAGCTAAAATGCAATGCATTTGTCTTAGTTTCTTTTCTGTTGCTATAGCATAATACCCCAGACTGAGTCATTTATACAGAATGGAGATTTATTTCTTACACTTCTGAAGGCTGAGAAGTCCAATATAATTTGTTTTGGGGTACTGGAGATTGAACCCAGCACCTCATACCTGCTAGGCAAGCACTCTACTATTGAGCTACAGCCCAACTCTTTATTTTATTTTGAGGTAGGGACTTGCTGAGTTACCTAGGCTGTCCTCAAACTTGAGATCCTCCTGCCTCAGACTCCCAAGTAGCTGGGATTATAAACATTACTGTGCCTGGCTAAATTGTATTGTTGTTATTTTCCAAACTACAGCCTCTTACCTGCTTTGTGAGTCTCTTAAAATAAGGTAATCCTCTGGGGCCAGATCAAAAGCTATGAACATTTTGGGCAGGCCAATAATTTGGCATTTCCCTGAGCTGATAGCCTGTAAATATTTACTTACTGGACATGGGAGGAGCTGATTTTCTGATTCATGCACAGACACAGTTTGACTGCGGGCTGCCATCGAGTTAATAGACTTAAAATAGGGGGCAAAAAAAAAAAAAAAAATTCCGCTGGGCCCAAAGTCCTGATTCTCTCTTCATTTTTATTTTGGGACTTTTCTGAACCAGACAAATATCTTTAATCTCTGTTATAGAATTAAACTATTCCTGTTATTCGGTTTATCACTTGCAATGATCTCTCTGGACCACACCTCGCTCTTGTATTTATTTTATTAAATCTCTCCCCTTCATCTCTTCTTTGCATTCTCATTCGAGTGCACTTACCTAGCACTTCCCATATCACGTCCCATAATGCGAAGTATATCCCTGGATACGAACCTACCTTTGGAGAATAAGGAGAATATTTAATGTATGAACGCATTAAAAATGCATGGAGAAGAGGAAAATAAAGTGTTTGTAGATGGGGAGGGGAGGAGGGGGTGAAGGGAGGGCAGAGGTAAGGGGAAAAAATGAGAATCAAGACTTGCCATGTAAAGGTACATGATCCCAACAATGAATGTAACTGTACTGTATCCCTAAAATGTACCAATAAACTCAATAAAATTTAAAAAAAAAATGCACGGAGGCCGCGCCCTCTCCTGCAGGCTGCGTCTGCCATCTTTAGTGCGGGGGCGGGGGTCTTCTAGGCCACGCCCTCCCCAGAGGACTTCCCACCATCTTCAGCACCAGAGGATCTTCTCGGCCACGCCCTCCCCTGCTGGCGCTGCCGCCGCCATCTTCAGCGCTAGAAAGGTAGCTGCGCGTGCACCCCGGAACCCCCCCAACCTTCCCCCTCGCGCTTTTAGACCTCCTGATTGTACCAGTCTTTGGACCTACTCTGTAGAGGCAGAGGTGGTCATAAAGAGTATTTTCTGGCACTTTCAATTTAGAACATCTTTAAAGAAATGGTGGGGGAAACTTATAGTAGAACTGAGTGGATTTCAGCCCTTTAGGAGGTCAGGGGAACTCATTCTGGCCTTGCAGCCTGAGCTCAGTCTGCTTTGTGGGGTTCTGCCACCAGCTAGCTGAGGTCAGGGGACTCGGCTCTGCAAATGGCAGCACATATTGTATATTATGACAGCAGTGATATAGTTTGAAAGAGACCCTTTAAATTCATTTTTGTTTGTTTCTTTTTTTCATCCTACTCTGCAAATTCTTTTTTTTTCTTTTTGTTTTCTTTCTCTAACTCAGTCTCTTACTCCACTATAGTATTCCTCATCTCTCTTTTTGTTTCTGCTCTTGTCCTAATTAAGATTTCTTTTATTATTTTTTTCTCTTTTCTTTATGTTCTTATGTTATTCTACCTCATTCAAGGGTTACCATATTTCTATTTTGTTTGTTCTTTTTGAATTTAACAATTTCCTGACGATTGTCTGGTCGTTCTACGTCTTTTGGCTTCGTATGAAACCTTCTCTAATTCTTATACTTATCTACTCCTCTTGTCTTAACTTTGTTTTAAGCCCCCATTGTAAATGGTAAATATCCTTATTGAAAAGTTTATTTACTGTAAGCATATTTTGGATTGCTTCTTGATCTTAAATTTACATGGTTTGAAGGTGATAGATTGATGACTGCCATAAGTGGTCAATTTGCAAATTGTGCTTCATTATATTGTGGTGCTGATTGTATCAATTAGGATAAAGGATTGTGATTGATTCATTGAGCTGTTTTCTTCAGTATGATGAAAATGAGAATGTCTGTGAGTCATTAGAGACCCATGGGCTGCAGCCCAACTATATCAGGAAGATTTAAGTAATAACCTAGAAATTAAACCAAGGACAACCCAACAACAATAGTAAAAATGAGAAAATGCTTAAGCAAGATACAGGGACAGACTTCCACTTCATAAATGGCAAACAATGGGGCAAATGTGGATGAAAAGTCTGATAGTGAATCATCAGGACACCCTGAACTCAAAGCACAGGAAGTAACAAAACTGATCAGTCAGGCTCTAGAGAAATATAAAACAGAAGCAATTTCCCAGATAATCATAGAGATGACAAGCAAAATGAAAGGTATAATTCGTGACTCTAGAACAGAAACTGACAAAAAAATAGATGAGCTCAGGACCATGATAGAAGCCATGAATGCCCAGCATAAGAATTGGAAACAATAAATGCCCAATACAAGAAAGAAATGGAATCCATAGGACAGATTCAAACAGATATCCAGAAGATTAAAAACTCCATTGAGAGTATTCACAAAAGAATAAGAGTCCAAAGATAGAATCTCAGATATAGAAGATAAAATTGCAGTCAGTGACCATGAAAAGAGAGATCTCTTAAAAACAGTAGATCATGAGAAATTGATACAACAACTCTTAGATGATACTAATAAGAATAACATAAGATTGATAGGAATTCAAGAAGTAATAGGAGAAAATGTAAATGGCTTAAAAAAGCTGTTCACAGAATTAATGACAGAAAACTTCCCAAGCAGAAGGGAAGAATTTGACATACAGATAAGTGGGGCATATAGAACTCCAACTAGCCATGGTTAAAAAAAATCTACACCTAGACATACAATAATCAAGATCCCAGAAACCCAACAGAAGAACAAAATACTACAAGCAGTAAGAGACAAGAAACAAATTACATGCAAAGGAAAGCCTATCAGAATTACAGCAGACTTTTCAATACAAACCCTTAGGTTAAGGAGAGCCTGGAATGAGATATTTCAAGTACTAAAAGTAAACAACCTTCATCCTAGACTGATGTATCCTGCAAAACTTTCTTTTAAAATGGATGGGGAAATAAGATATTTCCAGGATAAAGAACACCTGAGAAACTTTATGAATACTAAACCCAGCACTATAACGAATTCTAAACAATATCCTAGAAAAAGACAATGAAGGTAACAACACAATGAGGCCCAACAGAGCAAATCAAACAGGCAAGCCAAGAAACTAGAAGAAGGCGAAAAAAAAAACCAAAAACATGATAATAATAAGTGAGTACATATTGGTTATAACCATCAATATTAATGGCCTCAATTCACCAACCAAGAGAAATAGACCAGCAGAATGGATTAAGAAGCAAGATCCAATAATATGTTGTATACAAGACATGTCTAGTGCAAAAAGAAGCCCATAGACTGAAAGAGAAATGACAGAAAACTTCATGTAACAGGAGCTCCCCCTGCCCAAAAAAAAAGCAGGGCTAGCAAACTTATTCACAGACAAAGTAAGTTTCAAACTTAAATTGATTGAAAGAGACAAAGAAGCTCACTACATCCTTGTGAAGGGAACAATTCAAGAGGAAGAGATAACAAATAATTTATTTTTAATTTATTGAGTATGTCAGAAAGTATATTTGCTTTTTTTTCCTCTTTTCTTTTTTCCTTTTTCTTTTTCTTCCTCTGATGCTGGGGATTAAACTCGGCACATTGTTCTGGCTAGGCAGGTACAGCACTATTGAGCTAAATCTCAGGCTTTACATTTCATATTTTTAAAATTTATCAATACATTAATCCTTGTCTCTATATGTTGGTCTACCAAATTGATGAGTTATTTTGGTTCTCATTTTCTTTGCTTTTTTATTTGAGAATTTATGAAATCTGTATATATGAGTAGTATGAAAAGTATTAAGGCCCATCTGTCATTATCCTCTTTCATCTCTGCTTTCTACAAACTTCCTTGTCTGTCACTACAGCTTGTTTGGTTGGAAATTTGTTAAGATAAATGTTGTTATGTTATCAATATATTTTTGTACCTATTTTCTACTGATGACGAATATTAATTTTTAAGTAAATTTTATTATAACTATGCTTAATCATTAATATCATTTAGTATCTGATACATATTACAAATTCTCCAACTCCTTCAAAGATGATGTTTGTATTTTCTCAAATTATACAAATCAACATTCCACACATCACTGCATTATTTTATTATACCTAAGTATATATCGTATTGTAGAAAATATGCATTGCTTATATGTGTGGGGGGTATGTTTTTACATATATGTGTGCGCTATTAAATGAGAAACATGGGCATGAATGGGGTAGGATTGTGCACATTTGGCATATTGATAGTTTCTCTGGCAACCTTATGATTTCTTTAAATTACATGCTTGACTTCATAGTCATTTGTTTGGGAAGAATATTACATATCTTTTGGTGTTAAATTCTATCATTATGCTTATAAAAATATAATAAAAATAAGTATGGGATATAATAAAATAGAAACAGAAAAATCTGATCTCAAAAATGTGAATTTTTTAGTTGCTTTTGGATTTCAAATATAAGTATATTTTTTTCTGTGGGAAGTTTTGCTAGAAAATGTAAGTGGTACAATCAACAAGTATATGATATTTATCAATTAAACCAAGGAGTTTATGAATCATAAAATTTTGAGGACAGTTTCTCAACTATAATATGTAACTTTGTTTTATTTATAGTTACATTATTTCAAAAATATTATAAGAAAATGAGAAAGAACATGTTTGAAGATCATATCAAACTAATGTATTTCGATTAGTCTGTGTTACATAAATTCTTGTTTATTTCATATCCTTTTTTTGCTGTCATATATATGTATATTTGAAATTTTTATTTAGTATCTTCATTTCTTGTTATCATGTAATTAAATTAATCTTTAATTAAAAAAAAAAAGAACATCCTGAAAAATGCGTGGAAGTGGTAACCTAATTTTGGCTGTATCAGAATCACCCAGAGAAAACAGATTCCTAGGCCTCAGCCACAGGGACTGCTCTCAGTGGGTCTGCAAAGAGCCTGAGAGATGATGCTACAGTTTGTTTCTGTAATTTAAAAAATTCTTTTTATTAGTACATGTTGGAGTAATATTGATTACGTTCATGGTGGGCAGGTGATACATGTATACATAGCACCTCTTAATTATTTTTAGTTCCTCTGCTCTTCCTTTTCTCCCCCGCCTCCAATCTCTTGGTCCTCCTCCCATTTGCAAGAAATCCTACATTTGTAACAGGTTCTCTGGAAAAGCTGGGATTGCTGGGAATGGTCATTGGATCGTATATTGTGTAGCACTTTCTAGATCGCCCTCTGGTGTCAAAGTTTCATCTTTCAACATCATATTTTCAAGATCTGTCCATATTACTGTGGATACCTTTAGTTTAGTTTCATTTACTAGTGAGTCTGAGAATTCTACGGTTGCCCTTTCTTTAACAGTGTATTAATCGGCTTTCCCATGCTCTGCCAAAATACTTGATAAAACAATTTAAAGAAGAAGGATTTAGTTTGATTCACAGTTTCAGAGCGCTCAGTCCATGGTTGCTTGGCTTGTTGGTTTTGGGCTTCTGCAAGCAGAGTGTCACAGCACAGGGCATGGTAGAACAGAGCTGGTTGCCTTATGGGAGCCAGGCCTACCTCCTAAAGCTTCTACCACCTCTCAAAAGCACCTCCAACTGGGACCAAGCCTTCAGTACACGAACCTTTGGTGGACATTTCAGATAGAAACTGTAACAGCTTACTTTTCTATTCCCCTGCTGATGGGCACCTAGGTTGCTTTCAAGCCTCTGCCACATAGGATGCTGCAATGAATGTTCTCAGGACCTAAGACTGAGTTTCTCTGGAGCATGAATCCAGGACTGGGGAATGCTGTCAGCGTGCATTTGCATATTTTGTTTCTCTTACGCTTCCAGACTGCTCGCTCTCCAAACTGGCTAAGCCAAACCCACTCCACACACAGCAGTACGTGAGGGATGTATATACCTCTTGGAAGGCATGAAGAACTTTTAATTCAGACAATAAAATAAATCTATCAATGCCTGTAAGCAGCAAGATGACAGCAATACTTGGTTTCAGAATTTTACCTGATCAGCACTGCATGCTGCAAAGAGGCTATGCATGAGGTCTGTGCTAGGTAGAATGAACACACATGTACTTGTGCAACACACACACATACACACACATAGAGGCACATCCCTTACCCACCCCAGGAAACAGCCTGGGTCAGTCAGTACAAGCAGGAAACATTTTTTATTTCCCTGTCTAACCTCACTAAATGTGAGCCCCATTGTCAATCAGAGGCCCCCTTGGTCTGGCTCTGAATTCTGTTCTGCAGCTCCTGGACCCGGAAGTTGCTCTGGTTGGGAGCAGACTTCTAACTCCCTTCAGACTCAACCAAAAGCTTTGTGGCTGGGACTTGACAGCCCATTGTCTGGGATTATCTGATCGCAGTAGATGTGCTTTCCTGTTGTTACCTGAATCTCTCAACAATGAACATAAAAATAGAATATTCCAAACAGGCCCTACCCTGTAAAATTATCAACAAACAGTTTAGCAGATGTTTTCATTGACATCGGACAACTTTTTTCAAGGTTATGTTTTTTGACATAACCAAAATTATGGACATTGCATTCAAATGACCCAATTTCCCTTTGTAAAAGAGTGAAGTGAGGATTAATGGGGGCAATTTGGATAACCTTCCAGATAACAGAGATTTGGGTAGATGTACATACATTACTATATAGCTTCAAAAATGTGCTTATCTCATTGTATATCAATATGAACTTTGTACTACATTACTGATTAATGTAAGTATAGTTCCACTGAAAAGCCAGGAATCTCTTGAAGAAAGTAATGAATTGATCTGGAGAATAGCAAATGAGACTTTTTTAATTGAGTTTATTTGTACTTTTAAAGCATACAGTACAGTTACATTGCAAATGAGACTTTAGAAAAGCAAATTTAAAAAAATTTTTAGAGACAGGTTCATACTCATAGAAACATTTGGATCTTTAAATGGTTTGGTATTCCACAGAGTGCTGTTCATTGCTTTGTCCTTCACAATCAAAAAACAAAACAAAACTACTAACAAAAACAAAAACCTTGAGAACCCTGCTTATAAACTTTGCAGACCTCCAATTGGAAGAAATGGTGAATTAAAGATGATGACCTAATCCATAGAATATGACTTTTACAGAGTACTGAGATGTAAAAGGGAACTGGCTGCTGTATTTAAATATAAAGTGAGCCCACACACCTATAGAATTTTAGATGCCTGGTATTGTGGAAGATGGCGTATTATGGAAACCTAGTAAGTTAAAAATTTTAGGCCACATCCATGGGAAAAAAGTGATGTGGTCACAAGAAACAACAGCACCCGTCCCTAGCTCCTGTGGGACATTGTAAGCTCCATAAGCAGAGACTGGGCCCACCTTGGCCTCCCTCTCCAGAGTCCCCGGATGGAGTGCTTGGTGTAGCTCAGGTGTAGCTGATAAAGGAATGAGGATATACTGCATTCAGGGGAGCACCCTACTTTCAGAGGGAACATTTCAAATGACGAGGCAGCTCTTTTTCAATTGCTATATAAATTGTACAGGTGGATGGGCTACTATAAACATGGTTTGATACATAATACATTGTATAATAGTCAAATCAGGTTAAGCATATCTATTCCCCCAAACATATATCATTTCTGGTGAAAATATTCAATATCTTTCTCACCTTTTTGGAAATACACAGTGCATTAGTGTTTTATGTAGTCACCTTACTGTGCAATATAAATCATTTCTTCCATCCAACAGTGACTTTCTGGCTGGTGACCAACCTTTTCCCTTCCTAGTCCCTGTCTCCCCGCAACTTCCTGGAGCCACCATTCTACTCTTTGTTTACAAATGCAGGTCCATCTAGGCCTGGTGGTACATGCCTGTAATCCCAGCACTCTGGGAGGTGAGGCAGGAGGATTGCACATGTAAGCCCTGCCTCAGCAATTGAGTGGCTTAATGAGACATTGTCTCAAAGTAAAAAAGAAAAATGGAAAGAAGAAAGCAGATCCCCGTTGAGCAGGATGGTCAGGATGATGGGAGAGCTGAGTCCTGAGTATGACTAACATGGGGTACAGAAAGCTTGGGCTGAACCTGTGGGATGAATTTAACAGCGATCCTAAAATATCCAGAGACTGGTTATGCAAAGGAGTAGAACTGTAGGTCTTGGTCTAGAGCCTAGAAGTACACTCATGAGTATGACAGAGGCAGGTTTGGCTCTAATTTAATCCCTTCTTACAGGGGCCTGTCTGGCCACAGAAGATAAACTGCCTTGTACAGCAGTACGTCCTCTCCACTGAGAGCTGGCAGGAGCCCTTGATGGGTATGAGAGCATCCTGCTATTGAATAAAGAATTTTATGTCCCCTAAAATAATGTTTTTGGGTTCCCTCAAATACAGAAAAATGTTAGGAAAAGAACAAAAAATAGACCACACTTCATCATCTAGGAAATCACCAAAGGTGAAAATAAAAGTATTTAAAAAATTATTTAAAATTCTACAGTGACACCTCAGCTCATGAACTTAATTTGCCCCACCATTCTGGTTGCAAGCATGTTGCAAATATCTAAGTTCCGTAACCAAGGCACCACTGTATTTGTTGAGTTTAAACTGGTAGTGAAAACAAAGGCTGTACTTCCCACCTGCCTCCAGATTATGCAAGGTCTTGAATATCTGGCCCCAAACATCTAAATTTTATTCAGGGTCTCAAATAGCATCTTATTTTTTGGCACCAAAGCTGGCCTTCAAGATCTGAAGTGTTCAGCCAAAGAAGTTGTTCTGAGAAACATATGTGAGCTGCGTGCTGTCATCAAGGATCATAAACCTTGCAAATCCATACCTTCCTGGAACAGAAACTCCACAAGAAATGGATCTCATTTATTGCTAAACCTGCTGGGTTTGTTTCTTTAAATATAAATCTCCACAACTTCCACCTAAGCCCATAGCTGTAGTATCAGAACTAGGTCTGTAAAGTAACACAGGTTCTCCCTGGGGTGGCAAGCAGAGAGCTCATTTATCAGAGCAATGGCCAAGTTCCTGGTCACCCAGTGGTGGAGGGGAAGAGCAGACACAGTAATCCCTCCAGGGCTCCTCGCCTGAGGGGACCGTAGCCTCTGCCCCACAGTTCTTGTTTACAGTAGGCTTCTTTCAGACCTCAGGTGGCACACATGCTGCTGCACCTTACTCCAGGTGAGTATGATTGCCCTGCCCCACTGGTCTGGATATGTGAGGTGGTACACACCTGTAATACCAGCTAGTCAGAAGGCTGAGGCAGGAGCATCCCAAAATCAAGGCCAGCCTGGACATTTAGAAAGACCCTGTCTTTAAAAAAAATGGCTGGGGATGCAGCTCAGGGGTACAGGGCTTGCCTAGCATGTGCAAGCCCCTGAGTTCAAGTCCCAGGACAACATCACCAAAAAATCTATAATGACGGTTACCAACTTTAACTTTGTCACATCACGGCACTTAAAACAATTGCCATCTACATTTACTATCATCTTATTTAGGAAATGACATTTAAATGCTCAAAATGTAGGAAAGATATAATTTCAAAGAAGAGAACCTTAAATTGTATACATTTAGCCCTAGTTTCACATCTGTGAGTCAGGATTCCTGATCCAGAGACAATGGCCCAGATGGGATGGAACCCGAAGGCATTGAGAATAACTGGAAGGAGATTGTTGACAGCTTTGATGACAGGAACCTCTCGGAGCCCTGCTCCGTGGCATCTACGCCTATGGTTTTGAGAAGCCCTCTGCCATCCCGCAGTGCGCCATTTTTCCTTGTATCAGGGGTTATGATGTGATTGTTCACGCCCAGTGTGGGACTGGGAAAACAGCTACATTCGCCACATCAACTCTGCAGCAGATTGAGTTAGCCCTAGAGGCTACCCAGGCTTTGGTTCTGGCTCCCACTGGAGAATTGGTTCAGCAGATACAAAAGGTGGTCCTGGTGTTAGGAGATTACATGGGTGCCTCATGTCATGGCTGTACTGGGGGCACCAATGTGCATGCTGAGGTACAGAAGCTGCAGGTGGAAGCTCCCCATATCATCATGGGAACCCTTGGCCGCGGGTCTGATATGCTTAACCGGAGATACCTGTCTCCCAAATACAGCAAGATGTTTGTGCTACACAGAGCTGGTGAAACGTTGAGCCGTGGATTCAAGGACCAGATTTATGACATATTCCAAAAGCTCAACAGCAACACCCAGGTGTTTTTGTTGTCATCTACAATGCCTTCTGATGTGCTAGAGGTGACCAAGAAGTTCATGAGGACCCCATTCAGATTCTCATCAAGAAGGAAGAGTGGACCTTGGAGGGCACCTGCCAATTCTGCATTAGTGTGGTGTGGGAGGAATGGAAGCTGGACACATGGTGTAACTCGCTTGACACCCTGGCCATCACCCAGGCCGTCATCTTCATTAACACCCACAGGAAGGTGCATGAGAAGGTGCCTGCCTGAGACTTCACCATCTCTGCCATGCATGGAGATATGGACCAAAAGGAACAAGATGTGATCATGAGGGAATTCTGATCTGGCTCTCTCAGAGTATTGATTACCACTGACTTGCTGGCCAGAGGCACTGACGTGCAGCAGATTTCTTTAGTCATCAACTGTGATCTTCCTCCCTATAAACAGGGGAAACTACATTCATGGAATCAGTCACAGTGGATATTTTGGCTGGAAGGGTGTGGCTATCAACGGGGTGACAGAAGAAGACAAAAGGACTGTTCAAGACATCGAGACTTTCTACAACACCTCCATTGAAGAGATGCCCTTTAATGCTGCTGACCTCAGCTGAGAGGGGCAGTTCTGCTGCCTAGTCCCAGTCAGAGTTCAATCTTGGGGGACTGAGGAACAGCTGAAGAGGGGAAGGAAGGGAACCAAGGGGTGGACATCTTGTCAATTTTTTTCTTTTTCCTTTGGATACATGTCACTTTTTAAGGCAAAATTGAATACACTTAGTGTCATGCAAAATTTATCACATTGTCTTTCATCCTTTTTACAATGGCAGAGTAAAAACTCTATTGTGGACAGGCATTGATCCCCGATGCTTGGACACTGGAAAGTTTGCTGGGAGGAGGAGGGGAAGGTGTGCCTACAGAACTAACTTGAAATACCCCTGCAGTGTGGATAAAGGGGCAGCTGGGTTGAGCTGGTCCATCCTTCCTACTGGTGTTTTGCCCAGAGCTGTCCTCTGGGAAGACCCAGATGTTACCTGATGGCCTCATTTTCGGAAGCCATACTGAATAACAAGAGGCTATGAGGACTGGAGATCAGAAGAGATCCATGTTTAAGTCTCTGCATCACTAATTTTTTCGCCCAAGTCTTGTGCAATTGACCACTGAGTTTCCCTGACTATTAAAGGGCAATGTTTTAGGTTGAATTTACCAGCAAAAGACCATGAGAATAGGATTCATGCAGAAGTGATTCATCAGGAAGTGTTCCCTGGAGAAACCACAGGGCAGTGGCAGGAACAGGGGAGGAGACAGGACCAAGCTAATGTGCAATATCAAGACAGACCCCACACCAGGTGCTTTTGGTTTGGTTCTGTAGGGAACAAAGACTACTGGGAAGGCAGGGTGTGTACTACTACCAGGCATTTGCAAGTAGGATCCTGGAAGACTGAAAGCCATTCTAGGACAGAAAAGTAGGGAGCCTCTGTGCAGTGAGAAAGTCAAGGAATCTTCCCAGACATAGGACACCAAGAGCACCAACAGCGGCCAATAACAATACTGACCCCACCTATGTGGTGTCCAGCTCTGGTGATTTGAAAAGGAGAAGCAAGAGGAAGTAGAGCAAGTAGAGTGTAACTGGGTGAGGAAAAGTAGAAAGAGGTGGGCCAGGGATTTACCTCAGTGGTTCTGCCACCTGCCTTGCAAGTGTAAGGACCCGAGTTCAATCCCCAGTTTAAAAAAAAAGAAAAAAGAAAGAGGAAGAGAAAGAAGAGGAGAAAAAGGGTGAGCAATGAGGATGGAGAAGAAGAAAGGGTCTGCTTGGGAAAGCTAATCCCCAACAGGCGGTGGGTCTGGAAGGGAAGAAACAACTAGGTAGGCTCAAATTCACTTCTATATACTTTGTGACCAAAGCATAAACCTGAGGCTTAACAAGCCAGGCTAAGCCAATCATCCTCTCCTCCCCAGTGCTGGAGAGAGCACACATTGCTCTGTGGAGAATGCATCTCCAGCATATCCATCTTCAGCTTTCTTTTGATTATAAAGGTCACACAGAGAAGAACGAGTTCACAGAGATGTAAAACCCTGGCATCGTTTTAGTACAGCAGTGGATTCCTGGACAGGTCAGTGGACAGCTGGATGTGAGTGTGAAGAAGGACATGAGGGAACTAGAACAGCCAGAAGGGGCTTCCACAGGGCATATTCCGGTTGCTGACACTGTGTCACAAGCCATGTCAACCTTTGTAGCTTTAAACCCCTGTCCTTTTCTATGGACTGTATGCATCTGGAATTTGGAAAGGACCTGGTGTGGTTGGTTTTCCTCTGCCCCACAAGTCAGGGGCCTCAAATGGGGGAGGGCTGAGAGCTGGGAGTGACTGGATGGGTGGGAGCTGGAATCAACTGAACCCTCCATGGATGGTGATTGATCCTGGCGTGCACTGGACCACAGCCAGGCCTTTCAGTCAGAAACCCTGTGTGTGGCTCCTTGGGTGCCTGGGTTCCAAGAAAAGTGTCCCAAGAGAACCAAGCACAAGCTGTCTTGCCTTGTAATGCAGCCTTGGGAGTCTTGTAGTGTCACCTTCAATGTGGCGATGAACTCACCCAAATTGGAGGGGAAGGAAAAGGAACTGAAACTTTCAATAGGAGGAGTGTTCAGTCATATTGTAAGGAGATAATAGGAGAGATATTGTAGATATCTTGAAAAAAGAAAATTCATAGCCATCAGGGAAAAGATTGCAAGTTCAAATGATTTGGGGGAAAAGCATCATACTTTAGCATATGAAAGGCTTTTCAATACCCAACAGCAAGTAAATCATACAACTTTACTTAGCATATCCCAATTTTTCTGCTTCGTACAAGTGCACAGAATACACTACTAGAGACTTCTAGACCAAGTTCAGCCCTTTCAGGAAGCCATTACCCAGAGCCTGGGCAGGTGAGATGTGCCAGCTTCCATCCTCCCTCTGCCTCCAAATAATACTTTATGAATTGGAAAGAGCTGTGTTCTTTGAAAAACACTATGTTGGTTATCTGTTCATTGCTTTTCAGCTCTGAACGCAACCTTCAATATGTGCTCTATGGCCAATTCTTTTAAGCATTTCTCTGTTTAAAATTTTTGTGATTTTATTAGTAAATGTTTGCAGTACATTACACTCATTATGCAGAAGTGGTACATGTGCATAACACAACACAATTCTTTTTCTTTTCTTTCTTTTTTTTTTTTTTTTTTTTTTTTTTTTTTTTT
>NW_022900940.1:22133167-22159367 GCF_012274545.1 Fukomys damarensis | reverse complement strand
CACCACATTTTTTTTTTTTTTTTTTTTTTTTTTTTTTTTTTTTTTTTTTTTTTTGGTACCAGGGATTGAACTCGAGTCCTTGCGCTTACAAGGCAGGCCACTGAACCACTGAGCTAAATTCCCAGCCCTTGTTCTTTCTTTTTTTAAAGAATTAAGCATTTTTCTCTGAAGTTAGGCATGATGTTAGCTAGGCTTTCTCTGTAGAGGGCGCTGTAGGAACAGCACTTGTTCTGCCTTGTCTGAGGTGAACTGGAATCAACTCTATCCGTTAAGGGCATCTGGCAGATCCTGCCCCAGACACAGGCCCAGAAAACAGATCATCTGCAACACTGCAGCTGCAGCCTGGCAATAGCCTTCTCAAGGCCCTCACAAGACAACCAGACGGGGCTGCCTGCTGGCCCAAGCCCAGCTCCCAGAATGTGCCCCCGAGGGTTTCCCAAAGTTACTCACCAGCTCTGGGCTAGCAGAATCAGCTAACGTATCCACTGAGCGGTGGACTACACTTTCTCTGAAATTGGAGCTCTTTCAGTATGTCCCTCCTCTGATACTGTCCTTCAGCCTCGCACTGTATCCAGCTTCCTTACATTTCACTGCTGCTCTTTCATCATAGTTAATACTTCTGTGACTAAAATTATTCCTATTATGCTTATTGTGTGTTTCTTTCTCCTGATTGGACCCATTCCATGAAAAATATGTTCTTACAGTTCACTGATACAAAGGGAAAATATCATCAAGAAGGGGTAGTCAGGGTGCTCAGTTCTGATTAAGGGCAAATAATAATCAATGCAGTAAATTTCAAATAATATTGGCTCTCTTACCAGTAATTGTGTTAAGTATGTTTAATGGCAAATAGCTATTTTCAAAACAATCTGTTGTCACAGAGGGAAAAAAATGGAAACAAAGCTTTTGTACATAGGGAGAGGAGAGGGCTTGAAGGTGGGGAATGGGACAAAATAAAATAACATTTACTTTTAAAAAACAATCTGTTATAGGCTAACATCCTTTAGGTCATTGGTTTAAAATGGATAAATCCCAATCACACTAGAATGTAAGGGGGCTTGGGTGTAGCTCAGTGGTAGAGCATGCACAGGCACCTTGCTTAATTCTCAAAAAAATGTACCACTTAAGGATCTGTGTGTTTCATATGATAAAAATAAACAATACTAACCCCCCCCAAAAGACCTCTCAAACTGCTTTAATAATAAACAGACTATGAAACCAGAGTGCTCTCCAGCACAGGAACAGTCACATGGGGCTGTGCATGGTAGGAGGGGAGAAAGGAGAGGCTTTGTGGGAAATTTGCAGCTGTCCCTCACTGGCAGGCAGGTCTTCTGGGACCCTACCCTCCCATGTCCCTGAGAAGCCTGTCACCTGGAGTTTGCAACAGCCTGCTTCAGAGGATGCTCTTCTACCTGATGTAAATCTGCCTGGACGGCAGAAGTCGTACCTGCCAGAGACTGTCCAGATGCTAAGGACCTGAGGAAAAAAATAGATAGACAGATGGCAATCAGCAAAACCCTGAGAGAACTGTAAAAGTGGGACATGGCAGGACTGAAGGGAGAGCCCTTTGAACACCTGCAGATGGATTATCCCACTTCCGCCTTTGATGTAGACTCTTCACACTGACCAACTGGGAGATTCCATCTGTTGGAAGGAAACTTGAGACACACTGCTCTGGGCTTTGCTGAAAGGACCTCCACATGCCAGGTCAACAGCACATGCAGCAGTGACATTCCAGAGCTTCAGTCCTTGGCTTCACATGTAACGAGCCAAGGAGCAATTAAGGATTCCACATTTTTGAAAAGCTGCTCTAATAGAAGTCCCCAACTGGGGACCCTGGGGGATTCTCCACATTGGGCCAGTCTTTGGGCCCATTTCTTTTCTTTCCACTCTTATGTGTGAAAATATAAGAAAATAAATGAACTGTGCTGGTTCATATAATCAAAACACTGAGAGCAATGACCTCAAGAGCAGCATAGTCTGGAGCCAAGATGATGTCACCACTGAGAACATTTCCCTTCTATGCTTTTAGATTTACTGTTCAATGTAATGTACCAGTTGCTGTCCCTCCAGCATCAGACTTTGCCCATGTGTGGCAGCAAAGGGGCATCAGAAAATCTCCTCCCGCCCTTGCTTTTCTAACTGGGTTATGTTCCTTTTGTTGAACCAGTCAAGTGGCCAAGATGGTGACATAATCCAGTCAGGGACCAACCTTGGGCTGGGGGTGAGATCAGTTTCATTTAAGCCACATGGCTGGGCTGAGGATGTGGCTCAGAGGTAGAGCATTTGCCCAACATGCACCAGGTTCAATATCCTGCATTGCAAACAATAAAAATGGTAATGATAATAAATACAGTGGTACCTTGGTTCATGAACTTACTTCTTTCCATGATTCTGGTCACAGACGTTCGATTCTGTTTACAACTGAATAGTAATAATAATGCTAAGCCACATGGCTGAGAATGAAGAAGTGATTTCCTAAATGAAATCAAGAACAATGCTTTAAAGAGGGAATAGATAGTGAACAGTTTTCTAAAATGACAAGTGTCGTCTATAGAAAGGATTCTGAGTGTGAAAATAATGTAAAACAGAAGGATCACCTCCACTGGGTAAAATTTCTGGTTTTAGCTTACCTTTCAGAACTTTGCAGAAATAGATCCACTTTAAGGAAGAAAAAGTGTTACAGTAATCTGTAAAATGGGGAAATCCTAGGAATTCAATGTGTCATCATTTTTATAATATATTTGAAAAACTAAATCACTCACTAGGCCAACTCTACCCCATTTGGGGCCTTTGTGCAGAAAAATAACCCTAATCAAGACAGTTTACTGCCAGCTACCAACAAATAATTATATTTTTCTAGATCTAAAATGCAGACAAAATGAATGGTATCTGATGGTGGCTTCTTTGTGCAATGCAAGCAGCATGCAAAATACCCATGCATGCAAATGGTCCAGAATGCAAAGGCTCGTGAATAGTACACCATTCCCCAGTTTCCAACTGTGAGCTTCTCTGAGCAGAGGCAGTGTACAAAGGGAATCTGAGCTTCCCAAGATGATTTCTTATTCCACTTCATCCCTTGGGTTTGGAGAACATAGGGAGAGGAGAGAGGATGTTAGAGATAGCTTTACGTCAGGTAAACTGGCGCTCCTCCCAGCTGGAGGCAGCTGTATTCCTCTTCTAGCTGCACATCCAAGGGTGCCTTGATAATGTGCTTCTGACAGTAACCCTAGGGCACAACATCTTTCATCTACTTAACGTATTTCTAATTGCCGATTAGCACAGTGGTTGTTAATACATATGAACTTAAAAGAAATCCTTCTAAACTACAATATGTACACCGCTGCTCCTTGCTTCTGCACATGATAAAATTTCCACACAGAAATTACTACCTGCCCCAGAATTTAGAAAATTCTTGGTTCTACTTTCACCACCAAATGTCCATTTGTTCCCAGACTTAAATTTCAAGGAGGGCCCGTCTTGCTCTGTTCCGCACACTTATCTAAAGCACCCATACAATGATGTCACTCTCATGTGAAACATCTTCAGCACTTTTTCTCCCTTACAGGAAAAAACTTGTACCTCTTAGCATAGTACTCAAGAGCCCGCATCAAAATGTATTTTCAGGGGCTGGGGGTTTAGCTCAGTGGTTCTGCCACTTGCCTCATAAGCACAGGGACCTCAGTTCAATCCCTGGTACCAAAAACAAATGTATTTTCAAAACTTAAAAATAAGAGTTTCATACACATGGAAAATAAAATGTCAAAATTTATTGAATTCATTAATTAGTGATAGAACAAATAAGAAAATAAAGCTGGTTCAAGGAAGGCTTCAGGAACTGGGGTTTCTAGGTACTGTACTTTTTCCTTCTTTCTTTTTGAGATGAGGTCTCAGTATGTCATCCAAGCTAGCCTGGTACTCCTGGGCTCAAGTGATCCTCTGGCCTCAGCCCCCCAGAGTGCAGAGATCATAGGCATGGGTCCTCACACCCAGCTCTTTCCATACAAGGCTTTAAAATATGTCCAACATGTTCAAGGAAGTTATACCTGGAGTCAATAATTTAAATACCTTCACGGGCAAGTAGCAAACATAACGGAAGTGAGAGGTGGCCACAATGAGATGGGGACACAGGCCTGCTACTCTACATGGAGACCTTACTTATTACCCTGATGGAATGCAGGCAGAGTTGGAAGCAAAAAATTCAGATGTTGCAAGGAACCTCCAAATTTGTTAATGTCAGTGATCAATTAAAAAAAGTAGGGCCAGGGATTTAGCTCAGTGGTTCTGCTGCCTGCTTCACAAGCACAAGATCCTGAGTTTGATCCCAGTACCAAAAAGAAAGAAAGAAAGAAAGAAAGAAAGAGAGAGAGAGAGATTTGATCCCAGTACCAAAAAGAAAGAAAGAAAGAAAAAGAGAGAGAGAGAGAGAGAGAGAGAGAGAGAGAAAGAAAGAAAAAGACACTTATTGTAGGGGCCAAATGAAAGACATCTGTGAGCTAAAGGTCACCCACTGACTATGGGTTTATCCTGAGATAAAGCAGGATGTGGTGTCCTCTTTAGCTGCGTTTTTCAGGAAACACTGTAACTTCGAAAGAGCCTCATGGCTAAATGCCTTCACTCAGTATCTCACAGTGAGCCGTGAACTGGGCGCAGCGGCCCTCCCCTAACGCAGTATGTGAGGCCCTGCCTCTGACAATGTTCTCATTCAGGACCACAGGGGCCGTGGGTGCTGCCGTCGCCCTCTCAGATGGCCCCAGTACGGCAGTCCCCAACTGCCTTTAACTTTCAGGGGCTGTCCGGTTACGGCTCCCCGCCTTCTCAGAGAGGTTGCCCCTACCTAAAACTCCACCAACCTTAAAACACATCATTATTTTGTGTACCAATAAGAAAATAAAATCAGTTAACCAAACTATGAGACAATGACACCTTGTTACTTAGAACTTTTATACTTATAGAAAGAGCTCTTTTAGAATGATTTCCATTTTATTTTGAAAATTTTCATTCAAACACAAAAGACGAAACAATTTTACACCCACATGTCTGCAACCTTAAATTTTTAAATTACTTTTGTGTATGACGTGAGGTAAGGCACGGGAATTTTCTTCTTATAGGTATCCGTCATTCTAGCTCCATTTGTTGAAAGGTTTGCATTTACCTATTGGATTACTTCGGCCTATTTTATAAATTTGTTTAAATACTTTTAATCATATATTGCTCTTATATACATGTAAAATAAAAATAGAAAAGGACAGAAACCTGAGCGTTCAGTCTCCTCTCTCTCTCTCCCTCTCTCTCTCTCTCTCTCCCCTTCTCGAAGGGATGACGCAGCAAGAAGTCTCTCACCAGGTGCCACCCTCACAATCTTGGACTTCACCGCCCCCAGGACTGTGACCCAATATATATCCTTTCTTTATAAACTATCCAGTCTCAGGTATTGTGGGCTAGCAGTACAAAAGGGACCAAGACGTTGGCCCAAACATGTAAGAGTAGCATTAGCTAGTTTCAAAATGGGGAATTAGAACTAAATTCACAAATGTGTTAGCAGTGCCGACCACAATCTGACTGACAATGCTTTGGGATACGGTTTGCTACCTCTCTTTATAAATGTCAAAATGGAGTGGGAAGCTAATCCGGTTTTTATACCCATGTCCCAGGACTGTCCCTGCCTATTTCTTGAATAAATAACTTGATTTTTTTTTTTTTTGTTCCAGTACCAGGGATCGAACTCAGGACCTTGCACTTGTGAGGCAGGTGTGGTGCCACTGAGCTACATTCCTAGCCCAGTAAGTTGATTTTTTTAATCTAAGGATTTTTTTGACTGTCTCTCTGGTTGTTCTAGGTTGTAAAAACATACTGCTATTATGTTTGCCAAGTCTCAAATCGCTTGCTTAAAAATTATAAAACTACAATTTGGGAATGACCACATTAACATATTATTTATGTTCTTTGATTTTGCTAAATGCAACCTCCAGTAGAAAAAAAAATGGTGTCCTAAATAAAGGTATTTCCTACAAAAATTAAAAACAAAGCTTCTGAGGACTAAGTAGGGCCTTGAAGGTAGGCTTTCCTGTTACAGCTAAAATATTGGCACCATAAGTTCTTGTGATTCTTGTAGATGCTGCTGATTGCTTTTGGAAGCAATGCTCCAAAGTGTATGAGAAGTACTTAAATAGTATGTTAAAGAAAATTTTATTTTCAATCTCATTACCATTAAGTATAAATATATTTGGTCGATGATTTGCCACTCTAAATTCAGCTGATTTAAACTAACATGGCACAGAATTTAAACCAATATGTAGTCTCTCAAAACCCACTAAATAAGCTGGGTGCAGTGACAAGTGCCTGTAATTCTAGCCACTTGGGTAATGAGGCAGGAAGATCACCTGGGCAACTTAGTGAGCACCCATGTTGGGGGGAAAATGTGTATTAAATATTATGTGTTAATATATGTGCAGGCCTGAGACTTGTTGTCAGGTTATTTATAATAATAAAAGTCATTAATAAGTCCTTCTACTATGTAGATACCTTGTAAAATACTTTTATTTGGATATTGATAATTCCACTTACATTTAGAGCAGGACTTTCCCAAAATGCCTCAGTGTTTAAAAAAGAATTGACCTTGGGCCAGGGATTTAGCTCAGTGGCACCACATCTGCCTCAGAAGCGCCAAGTCCTGAATTCGATCCCCAGTACCAGAAAAAGAAATTACCTTGTCATTTTCGTGGTTTGGCTACTATACTATAGTCGGGGGCTCTCTGGACTGTTCTAATAACCTCTTTTGAGATGCCAATCATTTCAAAATAAAAAGATTCTAAAAAAAGATGAAATAATCTTTTGGATCATTGAGTCTTAACATTATGACAAGGAAGCAATTTATATACCATTAACAATAAAGAAAAGCTGTGCTCTGGAAAAAGTACCTTTTCACTAATGCTACTGTGTGTTTATGAGTGTGCATGGGAACAAAGCATATCTATTTAAAGATTTAAATTCATTTTTTAAAAATCCTGCTTCAGTTTAAGAAATTATGACTACTTCTGGAGAGTAGAATAGGAAAGCAATAATGTTCAGGTCTTATATTCTTTACTGACTTGGTGTTATACAATGATTTGTATTACTTTTATAATCTTAAAGTGTCCACAGTAACATTTTCTTAAACAGTTACAAAACTCATGTTACTCAATGAAAACGTACCTCAATGTTCTTTTTTATCAGAAGAAAATCTTATTTCATTTTCAGTGGATCTGAGATTTATGTTTTGGGAGTATTTTAGCATGGGAATAAATTTATAAATCAAAACTACTATTCTACTACTCTGCTAAATAAAAATGAGCTACGTGATATTAAAACTGAATCTTATCATGCATTTCCTCAAGGGTTCTAGGCTTTTTCATAAAGGATTGGGCACTTATTATAATTCCATAAAGCATTACTTTTATGTTTTCAAGATCAAATACATGATTCTCCAGCCACAGGCAAGTCATACACTATAAGTAATTTTATCTTTCAAGCACGTGATATTACTATAAATATTGAAAGATCTTAATACTTTTCACTGCAAGAAAGATCACATTTTGTAGTAGCAGACCCTAGTCAATAAAAAGATTCTGCAATTATTTCTGGCTTGGGGTCATAGTCTCCTCCTTTGTTTTCCTCTACCTAGTATCTTCTTGTAAAGTTAAGCTCAAGTTAAGTTACTTTTCTTTTTCCACAATACTAGTGGTCACTTGTGGATTAGTAAATAGGCTCACGAACAATTCAGTAACTAGCATGAAATCATTAAGAGTTGACTTAGTAAACATATCTCAGTGTGAGCCAGAAATGGTGGCATACAACAGTAATTCCAGCCACTGGGAAGCTGATGTAGGAGGGTCACAAGTTCAAGGCCAGCCTGGACAATTCAATAAGACCCTATCTCTAAATTTTAAAAGGCTGGAGATATGGTTTGAGTAGGGCTACCAGGTAATTTATCCTTGTGGGAGACCTTTGAGAGTCAGCATGGGCACTATCAATATGACATCTAGGAAAGACATATAAACTGAGTTTTTGCCTGGCTCTAATAAAAACTTATATGATGTGTTATGGGAACAAAAAGGAAGGAAGTAGCTGGAAAAAAATAACTGAAATGAAAATTATCATTCATTTCAGGTCCTCTAGCACTTTAAGAACTTTGCTTTTAAAAATCATGTACTATTAAGATATTTAACTTTTAAAGATCCTTGATTCAAATGTCCATTGTGTGACAGACACTTTTAAAAGCAAAGTTGCCTAGCATAACTTTTGAAAGTTGAACAGGCACTTGGGTACATTGAGAAGGTTAAAGATAATTTGTTCCTGGAACAAGTATGCCATAGATATATTCATTTACTATCAAAAGTTAATAAACCAGCTCTAATGGAGTAATTATTTGAAAGCTCTCATCCAAATCTCTCCTTTTTCATCCACTGCTCTTCTCAGGACTGTTAAAAACTTTAATCCTAGACACAACTGATAATTATATATGCTTGCCTGACTTAAGGAGTAAATTAATTTTTCATGTAATTCCCCCCAAAGATCTATATGACAAGCAATTCTATTTCACACTTTTTTAAGAATGGCAATAACCATATAAGAAACCATACATTGCTATGGTTTAAAATATTGAACTACTTTAAGCATACTTGCCTAGATATTTCCAGTTCAAAAAGCAGAAGTTTTTCTGGAAAGACTTGATTAGAAGACTATAAAATAAAATTTCCACATGCACTTTTAAAGCTTGTGGCTCTCAGCGCATTTGTTTGTTTTCCCAAGTCAGCTGCATGGGGTCAGGTGGGCACAGAAGTTCTGTGTACAGAGGCACCTGGGAGAGCAAAGTCTTGTTTGCCATCCACACAACCCATTCCACTGGGGCAGGTTAGAAGTTACACCTGTTCATGTGTAGTAGACACTTGGGCAGTAGGTGTGCTGTGAAATACACCCAGACATGGGTTACCTGTCTTGACAAATTTGTCCTTGGGCTGGATGCTGGATCCAGGCTGCTGTCAGAAAAGGGGTACTGATCAGGTCCCAGCTTTCTGCACCCACCCATCCAGGTCCTTCTTTTATCTGTGAATGGAAGATTTGGGGGTCCAGGGTCTATCCTACCCCACTCCATAACCTTGAAATAACGCACCACTGCCCATGAAAGCAACTTCTTTTGCAAATGAGCTTTCAGGGTTAACAAGATAGCGAAAGATGCTGCACCAAAGGAGACAGCAAGAAGTGACAAGAATAAATGCCATGTATCTCCGTGGGTAAGCAGGGCTCTGCCCTGGCCATTGAGTCCACAGAACTGACCTTCCTTGGGATACTTTAAAGCAGAAAGATTAAGGTTAATACTGTAAGACCTCAGAAATCACCCACAGCACTGTCTCATTTTCCAACAAATAATAGTGATTGCTA
The DNA here is from genome assembly GCF_012274545.1 of Fukomys damarensis. Classification (NCBI taxonomy): domain Eukaryota; kingdom Metazoa; phylum Chordata; class Mammalia; order Rodentia; family Bathyergidae; genus Fukomys; species Fukomys damarensis. The sequence goes on along the minus strand of NW_022900940.1, from coordinate 22,149,947 downwards.
TCACCCAAATAATAATTATTACTAATAATATAATAATAAGTTTAAGAAAGTAGACCCAGAGTTTTCTGGGGTCAGAAGCTTTTCCACTTTGAGGGGCCTCTTTAAGAAAGAGAATTCAGGACCGGGTATTTAGCTCGGCAGTGATGGTACTGCCACCTGCCTTGGAAGCACAATGTCCCGAGTTCGATCCGTGGTACCATTAATAAAAAAGAAAGAAACAAAGAGAATTCACACTTATAGAGTAAGGCAAAAAATGTAAAGATGTTGCAAGGGGCCTCACAGGTAGGACCTTTGAAAGAGGCTTGAGCATAATCACCTAGGCCTAGGTGTGTTCCCTTCTTAGCACATATGCAATAAATACTTCTTGTGGCACAGATAAAGCCGGGTGAAAACAATACCCACACTCCCACACCCCAGGAGCCCTGCTGGGTACTTTACATGTGTAAATTCATTTGGTACTCACAAGTACACTATGAAAGCAAGGTGAGGAATGAACTGTCTTACTCAGTGATATTCAGTGAATATTGTTACTTGGCGACTAGTGGCTATTCTCAGTGCTTTCCACTGTGGATTAATAGAATTCTGACAATAGCTCTAGAAGGTACATTGCTTGTTAAAGTAATGGTTTCCAGGTGAAGAATTCAAGATACAGAGAGGTTAAGTCAGCTGCTGATGGTCACACAACTACAAATGGCACAGCTGGGATTTGAAGCTGGGTAGGCTAGCTTCTAAACTTGTGCTATGACCACATAACTGCCTTCCAGATAAGGCTCAGTCATTGGCCAGCAATATTTTTGGAAAGCACAACTTTTGTTTGTGCCTGAAGTTGGCATGAACCTGTCTTGCATTAGCTTAGGGTGTACAGTTCTTGGGTATCCCAAAGACTGGCCTCTTGCTAACAGGAGAAGCAAATGTTTCCTAGCCCAGACTTAGAACCCAGACTGTGGTTCCAGGGTTTGGAGAGAGTTACCTGGGTAGCCCAGGACCGCACTCAGCCCAGGCAGAAAGCTGAGACAAGCTTTTTCTCCATGAACCTACTTGGTATAAATGTAATATAAAAGGATATTCAAATAAATTTTGGTCATTCTCCACTCATGTATGTACACACACACACACACACACACACACACACACACCTTACTGTAGTAATACCGAGGAAATTGGATTCAAAGAATGATAAGGGCACCCCTCAAACAAATGTCATCCCTTTCCTTATAACCTTGAGAAACTTATTTAACCTTTCTGAGCCTTCCTGCTTTCCCACTGTACTCATGTCAGGATAATGCCTCTGGGCTGGGTGGTATCCATTTCTCTCCCATCCCACCCTGCTCTGGGTACCAGGCCATCCTGCATAGCCTGCCAGAGTTGCTCAGCCAGACTGGAGGTTAGGGTGTCTGTTCTGCCTTTCGAGGCTGGCTGCTTCTGGCTTTGTAAACAGCACTCCTTACCTGTGCACAGCAGTCTGTCTGTCCTCTCCTCTCTCCAGACACAGAGGCTAGAGGAGCTCCCACCTGGAAGTGACCCAGGGCCATTGTATCCTCCCATGTAGTCTCCATCCTTCTCACACTTGCCTGAATAGGCTCTTTATTAAATTCCTTGCAAATTACCCAATCTGAATGTGCCATCAGCTTCAGACAGGGTCCCTGCCTGAGACAGATAATTTACTAATGAAGATACTAGAAGAATTTGGGAGAAAGAAAATTTGGAAGGTTGTTCTCTCTACCTCAGCTAAAGTGAGCTGTCTGGGCTTTAGAACAATAATAAAAGTATTCCTTGAGCATTTTGTATGTGCCAGACACAAGTTTATTATTTGATGCTCACAAAAACTTAGTTGTCAGTGGGTACTATTTTTTAGCTGAGGATGTGTTTTAAGTAGCATGCACAAGGTTAAAATGCTAATAGTGGTTGTCTGGTTCTATATTGCTGTATAGCAAACCATTCCAAAACTTTGTGGTGAAAACAAATACATTGTGGTGTGCTCAGAGAGTTTAATGATCAAAAATTCAGACACAGCACTGTTGGGGCTGGTTTTTCTTTGCTCTATAATGCCTGGCTATGAGCTGGGAAGACTTGAGGGCTAGAATACCCTGAAGGCACAAGTCTGTAGCTTCAGCTAAGATAAATGAGTGGGAAGAGCTTCAATAACCAACCAGAATGTCTGCATGTGGCCTCTGTTATTATTTGGATCACACTCATGTGTTGAATACTTGGTCCTTAGCTTGGCACTAGCACAAGTCAGCTTAAGAGGTAGGGCATAATGGGAAGTGTTAGGTCAGCAGAGCAAGCACTCAAAGGGCACTGTGGGATGCCAGTCTCTTTCTCTCTTTGTCTTTCCTTCCCAGCCCTTGCAAGACAAGCAGTTTTCTTCCATCACGTACATACAAAAAGCAGTATAATGCACCGCCTTACCACAGGCCCAAAAGCAATGGTGTCAAGCAATTATGGACTGAAACCTCTGAAATGGAGACAAAATAAACCTTTCCTCCTTTTGAGCTGATTTGTCAAAGATATTTGTTGCAGTAAAGGAAACTGACACACACAATCTCTTTATGTGGGCTGGGCTTCCTCAAGCCTGGAGGCCTCAGGACAGTCTGATATTTTTCATGGCAGCTCTGGGCTTCAAGCATGAACATTCCAATGAATACAATAAATACTGCATCTTCCTTTATGATCTAGCTCAAGGAGTCTCAGAGTGGCATTTCTACCCAGTCTACGTAATATGTAACATTCATAGTGTGATGGAAATATACAGTGAATGCTTATTACATTGAAAGACACTTTCCCAATGTGCCTCCCCCTAGACTGGACAGATTTGCATACTGGCCCCAGAACAACTCCAACCTGTGAATTCTGCACCTTGGACATAGCAACCTGCCAACCCAGAACCAGCTCCATGTTTTGATTCTCTTTGGCAGAGGGTGGCAGAGGCTCCAACCAACCTGATCATGGACAAATCCAACACTGAGGAAGAGAAGGTAAGCCCAGAGGGTGGGCAGAGCCAGGGAGAAAGTACAGACCGGCCAGCAGTGCCAGTCCCAAGAGAAACCTATCACTGTTGTAAACTGCAAAAAGAGCATGGGGTTTTCCTCCCAATATTACTCCTTCATGGCAGGCTGAAGTTGGAGGAGAAACCAGTACAGTTCTCTCCATATTGTCAGAAAGTGCTTAATCAGACACCATTTTGGAGACTAAGCCACAGAACAACCACATTTCAAGGTTTCCAGTGTTGCCCTACCACAGCGACTAGATGAGAGACAGCTGTGGAAAGGGTGTGGGCTAGACATAGGCCCCCTGAGAAGTTTAAGCTCCACGCTGGGAAGAGCCAGGACTTGCCCTCTGCAAGAGATCAGGCCCAGAGAGTGTGGTTTTTCAGAGGCAGCTGGATCTGAGCATGCTTGCTTTAGGTACAGCAGTCTGCTTGAAGCCCCATCCCAGTGCTTACATTCAGCAGAGGCCAGTGATCTGACTGTTTTCCCCAACTACTGATGTAAGCAAAGCTTTGACTTGCCTTGACTTGGACAGTTGCCACTGTCTGGTGTGTACAGAGGGAAAACACCTCACAAAACCACAGGCCATAGAACAAGGCAGAGAAAATTGTCACTTGCTGGATTCCAGGACTGCAGATCCTGGAAAGAAACCATTCATTCAGAAATATGAAGGAATATTTTTTCTTTCTTTCTTTCTTTCTCTTGCGGGGGGGCTCCTTTTTTCTTTCTTTTTCCTTCAATGGTATTTTGGGGTTGATATTTTTCTTCTCTTTTATTGCTTGTTTTGTTTCTTTTTTCCTTTTAATTTTGTTCTTTTCTCCTTTCTTTTGATGTCTGTTTTCTTTATTCTTCTTCTTGTTTATTCTTACCTATTACTTTTATCTAATACTATTAATTTCCTTTTCTCTCCTGCTTATCCTCCACTGATAAATTTTTCAAATTTTACTTTTTTCATTCTCTGGTTTCTCTGTCATTACTTGTATAACCATTACATTTTATGAATCTTTAGATAGTTAACTCTGTGCTATCACTGTTGAATACTGTTCTATTGTTAGCAGAGGTATAGTTGTTGCAGTATGTCAAAATTTGGTTTGTTTTAGTATTTATACAATGTTAATAGATTTCTTTCCTATGGTTAAGGGTGGTGCATTATTTTTTCTTAGGGTATGGCAATATCCAGTTTGTCTTTGATACTATTATTTTTGCTTATTTCATTACTATTGCCAAGGTGGCATAGCTGCTTGTTGCTATTAATTGATTTTCTCTGTATGACAATGTATGATTCGCCTTTGTGTCATGACAATATTGCAGCCAATTTCTGGAGAACTGGCTGCTGGGTCAAATGCACTGCAGCTTCCCCTTCCAAAGAAATGCAGATTGTTGGATTTTGGGAGAGAGGTAGAGGTCTATATTTAGCCAAGTCCAGAGTATATCACTGAGAAGCAGACACTGACACTAAGAAGGTCTCCACACTGACAAACTTGTTCACTACAATGAACTCAGAAACCTCAATACACACACACACACACACACACACACACACACACACACACCCCAACAGAAACATGGGAAGATAAAGCAACAAAATATCTCCCAGAACTCCCAACTCTCCCAAAGCTGATTTATGGGGCAACAAAGAGAAGGAAATCAAAAGCCACAGAACCAAATTATTTGAAAGGATATCCAAGAAGATGTTTTTAAAAAGATAATAGGGTGCTCAGTGAACTCAAAGAAGATATAACTAAACAGATAACAGACAAAATAAACAAAATGATCAGTGAGTTTACAGAAGGCACCAATAAAAGCCTAGCTGAGCTAAACCAAATGATACAAAACACAAATGACCAACTGAGCGAAGAATTAAAGCCCATGAAAAGACACCAACCAGAAATTCTGGAGATTAAAGCCAAACAGATAGCAATTCTGACCTCCTGAGCCCAAGCCCAAGGCTCTCTTTAGTCCTCACTAGCCTGGTCTAGAGCAAGGAGCCTGGGTCTTCATGCAGAGGCAGTAGCCAAAATACTTTTCAATACCACCTTTTCCAACCACTCAAATTTGATTCCTTTTGGTTTAGAATGCTTTTGATCCTGTGCATGATTGACAGTAGATTGTCCTCCCTCCCTAGAACAAAGGCAAGCCTTGATGGAGCGAAGCAGAGGCCTAACTGGCAAGGAAAAAGAGATTCATGGAGAGGAAAGACCTGTTGTAAGCCTGCAGCCACTCAGGCTGCTTCTGAAGGTGTTTTAATGCTTCTAAAGGTGCTACAGCTCCCATATTCCCTCTACAACTTGGTAATGTCTCTTCTCCATTAAGAGATGAGCTCTAATTCCTCTACTTTTGGATCTGGCCTGAGTCTAAGTCTCTTGAGTCTTACAACTCATTTACAACCCGATGTGCATCTTTCCACATGACTCTTATTCACATTTATGACTTATTTTCTATCTCCCCTCTTTGGTGTGAAGGAAATTTTGTCTATTTTTTTCCTCACTGCTCTATTCTCGGCACCTAGCACAGTATTTAATGTGCAACAGACACACTATAATTATCAAATATTGTTGAGTGTATTGAGTCACAGACTCCCTTGAAAATCTGATGACAGCAAAGACCTTCTGCTCACATAAATGCTTAGACATGCATAGTTTTGCAGACTTCTGGGTGTTCCCAGTTCTTCAGAGTACATGTAGGTTATGAACCTCTGCTTTAGAGTATCAGTTTCAAAACCAGGAAGTCTTAAGATAGTTGGATGCCTATGTCTATTTAGGCCCTTGTTAGACTAGAGTTCCTAGTTACACCATTCACATATATATCCAACCGATACTGATTGAGGGGCCAGCTGTGTACCAACCTCTACACCTATCTCTAGGAGAACACATGTATCTGCCCTTAAAACACTCTTCCCGGAAGAAAACTACCAGACAAATATCTCACTCTAATAAGTTCATTTCTAAACTAGAGGGTTGATCATGGTCCAATAAGGGCCTAAGAGATTCCGTGGCTTATTATTAGATGGGTCTAGAAAAAACTCATGGAGGACAGGCTTGATGGCCCTGAAGCATGAGTAGTAATTGGTCTGGCAAAGATCAGGGAGAAGTGGTGATTCAGGTAATAAAACCAACAAACACCACAGCTTCCACATACGGAAAGCTATGCATCAGATCTAAAAATCTCATCTTATTCAGGAGGGTAAGGTAGGAGGCTCATTGTGAGTTTGAGGTCAGCCTGGACTCCATAGCAAGACCCTATCTCAAAAACAAAACAAAAAACATTAAATAAGATCTATTGTTTAACAATGAGTCAAACTTCCCTTATTTCAATTGGGTCAGCAAAGAGAGGTGAAAATACATACTCTCCTCAGTGTACCCATTACCTTGAACCAATCAGCGTCCAGCTATGGAGCTAGGGGTGGGGTCAAACTCATCCTTCTGTCATCCACCCACCTCCATTGTGGAGGGTAGTAGGTGTTGGAGAGGCAATGTCAGTGTTCACCACACCCACCCTTTCATATGCAAACTCATCCTTCAAGACAGGTTAGAAAGCTGAGGGATTGTGACACAGTTTCAGTTCTGGGAGGCTGCTAATTTGACCCAAATTCAGGGAGATGACCAAGGCTCTGTTCTTTTAGTCTTCTGTCTCTGATTGTCATAGTTTACTAGTCACTGATGGCTGGACCACCTACCTCCTATAGATTTAAGTTCTCTGGTTTTGAGTTTCAACATTTGTCACAATCCATTTTAAGAAACATGACTCCCAAGAAAAGAAAAGGGGGTAGTGGGCAAGATTGAATGGTGGTGACATTGGAAAGTCCAGGACTGGGGTGATGATGGACAATCAGAGGACACAAACCCTTTCCTATGAAGCTAATTTTGAGGGAATAAAGCAAAGGAATCCCTTCCCCAGCAAAGGGCATCTTGCCATAAAAGCACAATTGTTCCACAGTAGCTTTCAATTATTTCTCTCTGATATGATCTGGTGAAAGAAAACCTGAGCCCCTCAATGGGCTGCAGAGTGCTTTTCACTTTAGTTGTTCACATCAGGGGCAGAGCATGAATTGAGTAGCCCAGAAATCTGAGTCCTTAAGAAAAAAATCAAAAACTTCCTGGAGTTAAGACATCAAATCAATAACAAATGGACACCAAGGTAAGCATCTGGAAGCCTCATATTTATTTTTGCCTTTCCCTGCCTTCAAAAAGTGGATTGGAAGAAAGAGAAGTCCAAGCTGACACACGAGGGGTGTGACTCTAAAGAGATACCAGATGGAGAAATAAGGGTAAAGTCTCCTAATGAATTATTGTAAAGATTCAAGTCAGACCCTTAAGGCTGTGTTTTTGTCTAGGGTATTTACTTTTCTTAAGCCTAGTTCAAATTGTAAAATAGTATAATTGCTTCCTTGGAATTCAGAATCCTAATTGGAATGGAACACCCCACCTTTTGAGGAAAAGTGAAAGAATAGGAGATGAGTGGGGAATATGGGAAGGGAAGAGTCTAAAGTCCAGGTTTCTCAAATTTTGCTCCCTCTTACAGTCACTTCCAGAGCTTTTAAAAAGCCCAATATCCAGACCATACTTCGAACCAGAGTCCCTGGATTAAACCAGAGTCCCAGGATGTGGTCCTGCCCTCCCAGGAGTTTTAAAAACTCCCCAGGTGACTCCAATGTACACCTCCACCAGAGAGTCTCATTAAAATGCAGATTCTAGTTCAGCTGGTCCAGGCTATGGCCAGAGGGACTGCAATTTTTAACATGCCCCACCTGACCGTGAGAGCCCTGGTCTGTGGCCCACTTTTCATTAGCAGATATTCAGATTAAAAAAAAAATTAGAAAGTAATGGAGCCACGGACAAATCACAGATTGGAGCAAGAAGCTTCTTAGATAATGCAGAAAATCTTTCTGAAATGGTTCTTCTTTGATATTAAGATGAACTGCAAACATCTTACCATGATCTATAAATATCATTACCTCAGAAAGTTTTTATAAAACACTAAAAAGTCATGGTCTCTGGTGGGGGGATTGAACTTGGGTATTTTTCAAAGTTTCCCCCAAAGTGGTGTTTATGTCGTATGCAGCCAACAGGTGAGGACCTCAGTCCTAAGGGCTCTGGTTCCTGTTTCAATGGCAGCACTGCCCTCCCCACTTCACCCCCATCTACTTGGTTAGAGTGCATTGGTCACTGCTGATAGGAATAAGCAGCAAGCAGTGGGCTAATGCTGTAACACTGAGCCCCTTCCCTGGGAAATGAGGTGCAAGATGCAGGTCCCAGTTCAGTTTGCCTATCCTATTTAACCCAGGAAGTTCGGAGTGGAAAGAACTGTTGACTCCCAAATAGAAATAGAGAAGGGTGGTTTTCCTTTGGAAACTAGGGAAGAAAGAGCAATATGGAGAGTCAGGGCTCTCCTGGTCTCCCAACTTGAGGTTCTATGTGACAGAGGGATCAAGAAACCTGGTAACCATGGCCTTTGTTTCTAAAAGACAGAAAGCTTCATGAACTGTCCCTGCAATCTGGAAGTTCTAATGTAGCCAACAAACCTTCCACGTAGGAGGAAACTCTCAAAATCAGATTAAACACAACACTTCTGTGTCACAGCAACTGACATCCTGCCTCTTCCATATTCCTCCTCTAACATTTGTGAAAAATAAAAAGGTATTTTGCAAGTTTCAAGAAGAAAGATGTCCAAACTGGTTCTATTTGTAGAGAAATCATCAGCCCTGAATTTCTGCAGCTGTGACTTCTAAATGTAGGCCCTCTGTTGATTCTGGGTGTATAATTGCTTGTCTTGTCTGTTTTTTAATCTATAAAATGAAACTAAAAGTACCCCTCTGATAGGATTGCTCCGAAGAGTAACTAATAAAAAGGTTATGAATCATGATATAGGTATTGTAGAAATGCCTGTTACGAATGAGTCACTTTCTACAAGAAGGATTTTGGAATAGTGAAAAAGAGGCCTGCGGAGAAGACATGTTGAAATCCCAGACTATTCACCTGTCCTGTCCTTAGCCAGGCAGAGCCTCTGACTCCTTACTGCAGATTCTGGTTAAGAATACCTACTTTGCAAAACTCCTGTGAGGGTTGCATGAGATGGCACGTGAAGACTCAGGTATATCACACATGCTCAAAAGTGTGCTTCCCTTCCCTTCATGAACTCACTCTTTATAAAAAGTAGATTTGTGGGAATGTATTCTTTGCCACAGGATTGCTACAGCAAATGGTACCCTTCCTCCTCAAACAACAATGACTAAAGTCAGGTAAGGGTTTAGTTCTTTCTCCTGCAACAACCTGAGCATAAAGAATTCAGGCAGAGAGGATATTTGCAGCCTTGGATACCAGGCTCCTTCCATTCTGTCATCTTACCATTTTCACTATACAGCTTCCATCTTGTAGTTTCAGACGGAAACTTCCGGCTTGAAGAGAGGAGAGAAGGGAAAATGGAGATCAATTCCCTCTGTTGTGAAGGTCTACTCTGAGTGCTCACATCTTTTGGCTGAACATCAGCTACAATTCAAGTTCAGAAGCCTCCGTTTTAGGTTGAAATTCAGTGCTAACATAATCTGCGTAACTTTGGTCAAGTCACTTAAGGTCTTTGTGCCTCTGTTTCCTGATACTTCATGAAATTATTTTGGAAATTAAATAGCTTAATATATCTGAAGCACTTAGGATTATTACCTGGCACATAAATGAGAGGATAAGGTATTATTATATTTGTTTAGTGACACAGCCACCGCTGTGAGGGAGTCTGGGAAATGCCTTTGATCATGCGGCATTGTGTTCAGCTGAAACTTTAGAATTCCAGTCCTAAAGGAGGAAAGAGTGGACATTCAGAAATAACCAATGTCTCCAAAGGGGGCTAAAGGAGCTCAAAAGACTACTGACAAGATGTGACTATAATCCCTAATTTAGGTCTTAAATAACCAACATACTTTTCCCTTGTATGATGTGTATGTAAACCATTCCTAGAAATGGAGAGGAATAAAGGTGTCTCAGCTGTCCACAGTTTAGAGATGGCCATACTCTGGTTTTGTGAGCAATACCATTTCTTTTTACTGCATTCTCTCCCTAGGTCTTGTTGAATGCCATCATCTGCCAGGAGCTGTGGATATTGGCTGTCTCTGTGAACTGTTCTGACAGTGCCACAACTTTCTCTATTTGTGATATATCTTAAGGCTCTCATAAGCAAGGCTCCAGGAGCCCCCACTCAGAAAAGCATAGATATGATTAAAGGAGGTAGGAGGTCCCCCGTTCTCCATTAACCCCACATTTGGAGTGTGCCAGGAGGTCTAACTGGCTTTTCTGGTTACAGATGCACCATGGGGAGGAACTCAAGTGCAGTTTGTCATCCAATAATCACTTCAGCTCATGAAATAGAGCCAGGCTAGCCATGCCCAGAGCTTCTCCCTTTGTCCCAAAGCAAGCACATGCTAGGACTGAAGGAACAGTTTAGAGTGAATTTGAAGCTTGGGATTAAAAAAAAAGAAGAAATAATTCTTGGCATTATAAATAAGATGATAGAACTTCTATTTACCTTATTGTGTCAGCAACTCCTCAAAAAGATTGTGTGTGTGTGTGTGTGTGTGTGTGTGTATAATATAAAGTTTATGTTTTAGTAATGCTTCTTACTGATGACTCTTTGGATGAAAATCCTAGCCACTTTCACATTCCTCTGTCCCATTATCTCTCCCCAAACGGTTAATTGACTCTAAACAAACATTTAAACGTTTGTTGGCCCTCAGGCTCAAAAGAACCCTCCAATTAATTCTTTCTAAAGTAAAAGTACTTGGTAAGCAGATAACCTGTGAATTACTTGCTTAATGTGTTCCTGTTGGAGAGTACCTTCAGGTGAGACATGTTGTGTGTATAATTACTCTGCTGCCCATGTTTTTGGTACTTCTGATTGCATTTTGAAAGTATTCTGGCACTTGTTTGGGTGTTGTCAGGTTTGGAGACAGGTCCTTGCTCAACCAGCACATTGGGCAGAAGAATTCACATGTGGGTGCCTAATGAACACTAAAGAATGAAAGGTGTTGGCATTGGGGCCTTTTAATTCACCTTTAAGTCCTTTCAAAAGAGCCTAGAATTCTTGTCAGTGCTACAAATAAACGCTTGTAGGTTTGGTCGCACTGAACCTCTCAACAAGGGCCATGAACAAGCACGAGGTAATTTTTAGCAGCCCCTGCATCCCTATTTCCCACCATTCTGTAGCACTTCTAGGGAGGCTAAAACTAGGGTTTATCTCTCTTGGGCCTCATCCTCCAACACAGATCATTCACAGGTCTCTGTCTTCTTGTGATCTATGCCATCTGTTTCCTTGTCTGAGTGTGATAAATTGGCCCTGCAAGACATGTTTAAGGAAAAAAGGCCCTTCTCTCAACATACCTGAGTTGTAGAACCACTGAGAATAGAGCCGCTGTTCTATTTTCTATTTCTATGGGATCACTTGTACATAGAAGTAAGAACATGTGGTCTTTGTCCTTCTGTGCCTGACTTATTTCACTTAAAATAATGCCCTCCAATTTATCCATGTTGCTGCAAATAACAGAATTTCATTCTTTTTTATGGTGAACAAAACAATTTCATTGGGTATATATGCTACTGTTTCTTTATCCATTTATCTGTGGATGGACACCTCGACTGACTCCACACCTTGGATATAGTGAGTAAAGTTGCAATAAGCATGTGAGTGCAGGTCTTTCTTCAACATACTGATTTTATTACCTCTGAATACCTACCAAGTGGTGGATTGCTGGACATATGGTCATTCTATTTATAGTTGTTTTAGAGCTCCATACTGTTCTCCATAACAGTTACACCAATTTACATTCCCACTAGCAGTGTAGGACCATTCCCCTTTCTCTATTTCCTTACCAGCATTTGTGATTTTTTTGGCCTTTTTATTAATAACCATTTTAATAGGGGTGAGATGACATTTTAATGTGAGTTTAATAAGAGTTGCATGACTCTGATGATTAGAGATGAGCATTTTTCTTTATACTTGTGGGCCCCACTGTATGTATATCTTTTTTTGAGAAATGTCTGTCTGGTCCTTTGCCCATTTTATTTATTTATTTATGTGTTTGTTTATTTATTTAATTTTGGTATCAGGGACCGAACTTAGGACCTCGGTACTTTCAAGGCAAGTGGTGGAACCTCTGAGCTAAATCCCTGGCCCCATTTGCCCATTTTAAATAGGATTATTTGGTGGTTTCATTTTGTTTTTGCTGTTGTGTTCTGTAATCCTTCATATATTTGGAATGGTAATCATACCTTTTTGGATGAACAATTTACAAACATATTCTCTCATTTTGTATGTTGTTTCTTTACTCTGTTGTTTCCTTTGCTATGTGGAAGCCTGTTTGTCTGACATAATCCTACTTGTCAAATTTGGCTTTTTTGGCCAAATCCAAAATATCTTTGCCCTGAAACATTCCTCCTATATTTTATTCCACTAGTTTCATAGTTTCAGGTATTACATTTAAGTCTTTGTTCTATTTGGAGTTGATTTGTATATATAGTGAAAGATTCATTTTTCTTTTAAATCAGTGACTTAGTAAAATAATTTAAAGTTTAGATGGTGCTTGGCACAACACAAGTCTACAATAAATTAGTTGTTCTTATTATACAGTGGACCCACAAATTATGACTGGCTTGACATACAAATGACTTGGGTTAATTAGGTTAATGGAAGATTCATCTGCCTCTTGTTATCTATCCTGTGTACCCAGGTGAACATCCAGATCTCAGCTGTATTGTCTTACAACCTACTTGAGTTACAACCAGCCCTCAAGAACCAACTGAGTTCATAAGTCAAGGGACCTTCTACACACCCCCCCTTTTGAGACAGGGTCTCACTTTGTTACCAGGCTGATCTGGAACTCTTGAGCTCAAGTGATCCTCTTGCCTCAGCCTCCCGAGTAGCCTCTACTTCTAAATACTCTGATTCTTAAACTGCCTCAATATTCTCCCAATTTTAACCTTCCTTGGCTTCAGCACCATCCTATTTATTGCCTATTTTATTTTCCACTCTTCTCAGCACTTCCTCCAGCTAACCTGCTCTCAGTGTTACCCTCTCTGGGCAAACTCTGGGTCTCTGACACTTCTGGGGTCCTCACAGGGAAGCAAGCAGTATGAGTGGGGTGGGGAGACAGAAGTGGATCTTCTTTTGCCTGAGTCCCTAAAGAATGGATATTTTGTTTAGCCCATAAAGACGGCACATGTAGCTTTTAAAACAATGAATTAGTTGCAACATTTAAAAATCAGAATTCCTGGTACTGCACGAGGCCCCCATTCCTACTTCATGACAATCAGGTGGAGCAGAAACCAATACGGCCTTTTTTAGAGTCTTGTGCTCCTGCTCTCCCCAGCTTAGCCTGAATGTTAGGGCTGACTGTATGACATTCCCAGATTCCCCAAATGTTGCTTCCGTTCTGGAAAGAGGAAAGTGAAATATTTCTTGTCTCTATGTCTCAAACTAAAGCAGAAAAATAACTGAGTTTTAATAAAAAATGTGATTGAATATACTTTTTGTGTTAAATAAAGAGCTTGCTTCAAGTTAATATTTAAGCCCAAATGCGTCTGGTTCAGAAGAATTCAATTGAAAAAGCCATTCTAAAGTTGACCTGGCCTGTTCACTTATTATCTTACCTGCTTAACCGTGTGCTCTTTGGGACTTAAAACCTCTGGTCAAGTTGACTGAGCCTCTTGGAACCCAAACAAACCCCATCCTAAAAGTTCACTGGCTAATGGATCTGGGCCCTTCTATGCCCCTTTTCAGACTGACAGCAGACTGGACAGACTGGAGATTCCCACAACTGGAGTAGGAAGAACAGTCATCTCATCTAAGGTCTTGTTTTCCCTTTAAGACAAATATTAATAGCAACGTGAGGGGAGGCAGGAAGTTCTGGGATAGATAAGCCACAGAATCCAAAGTGCTTAGAGAATATGAGCTACAGTTGGAATTAGAGAAGTCTATTTTAATCAATTATAAATAATTATTTTTACTTTCTTTTGTGTCTGAAGCAATTTTAGACTGAATAAAAACATTGCAAAAATAGGAAAAATTTCCTGTGAACTTTCAGATACTTAAAATATTAACATCTTAGAGTACAAGAATCAAAATTTTGAAATCAGCACTGTTACAATGTAGTTATTCTACAAATTTACTCAGATTGCACCAATTGCCCACTTATGTTCTTTTTTCTGGTGCAGTATCTAATCTAGGGTTTCACACTGCATTTTACTGGCAGGTCTCTTCAGTCCTAAAACATGGAACAGGGCTGTACCTGCAGACTGAGGTTCATGCTTATATAAGTTCACCTTTTTGCATTCTTCTACTTTTTTTTATAAGTTGAATACTTTCCAGCTAAAATTTCTGTTCTTTATACAGTATTTTGGGGAGAGCTGGGCTTACTTTTTCTTTTGACATTTTTCTACATGTAAGCATAGAGTTGGAGCCTCAGCATTCATTCAACACCTCCTGTGGTGGGGGAGGACGAAGAAGGGTAATCACATCCCTAGAGAAGTGTATAACACTAACAGATTCTAAAACTAAGAATAAAATAAAAAACCTGATGGCCATTCAGAGTGAGTCACAGAAAAGGTGACATTTGAAAGGGATCATGAAGTATGCAAATTTTGAGATGTGTGTGGGGGTAGGAGAAAAGCTGGTTATGGACATAAAGTGGTCGTACCTTCTGGGATATACAAAAAGTGTTATTTGGGATCAGGACAGAAGAATTCTAGAGTGGCTGGGGAAAGGGATTGGAAGAGATAACTTGAACTATCTCATAGTGCCTTACACTGTGCACAGTGGTACCTTAGCCTAGGGTTTTAGAGCAAAATTCCTGCAGGAAGATGAAAGGTCAAATGGTAATAGTGTTCCTGGAGGAGTGGATCCCAATCAGGAGGGTTCCAGGTAGAAAATGAACACCTGAATTTAAGCAGCAGTTGAAAAGGCTCAGTCAACTTCCAAGCTGCCATGTACAATTACTGATCTGCAATTTTAAAATGCCAAAAATCTGAAAACCAACTTTAAGTTTGCAGAAAATGTAGTTTCTTAATTTGTCCTCTTTATTTATCTCGGTGAATTAAAAGAGGGCCATGATTCTTTGATCTTCCTCCCATCCATGGATTGTACCTGTTCTCCCTCTGTTTGAATGTGGGCTGGCCTTTCTATTGGCTTTGGGCAATGGAATGTAGAGGAGAACCTACCAGCCCAGCCCTGCCAAAATTCCTGGCCCACAGATTCTGAATAAATAAAATGGTCATTTTAAGCTACTAATGTTCGGGAGCATTTGTTACATTGTATTTACTTATTCAAAGACTGTACGTTCAATGACGAAAAGCAGTGTATTTGATTAAAGTGTCAGCCACTTCCAGTTCTTCTGGCCCCAAGGGTTTTAGGAAGGGACTGTCCTCTGCATTATGAAAATAGAATCCTGTAGACTTCCTTCCTGTCTTACACATTTGCCAAATGTCATATTTCATGTGTGTATCTCTTACTGTCCCAACCACATTAGCAGCTCCTCCAAGCCAGCAGATCTCAAGCACCAGCATGCACTAGTGTCTTTCAGAGGGTTTATTCCAGTACAGTTTCCTAGCACCATCCTCAGAGCTTCTGATTCAGTGGTCCGAGGTGAGGCTTGAGGACCTGCGTTTCTGACAAGTTCCCGGGGGCTGCTGAGGCTACTGGTCTAGGGATCAGACCTTAAGAACTACTTACTGCTCTAGGGGAGTGTGCTGTACAGTATTTAACATTTTTATTGCAGCCCAAGGTGCTTACCAAATATGCACATGGGTGGAATTTCTTCCAATGTTGGGTTTTGTTGTTGTTGTTGTTTTATTTTGGGAACAAAAAAAGGGCTTTGGAATAAAGGGCTTTCAAAGCCCTTTATTATTCCCTTGTTGCTCCTGCCTAGGCCTTAAACTTAAACTAATTCCCTTTTTTAAATTTTTGTTTTATTAGTTCATCATTTGTGCTTTCTTCTAAGCTCAGCTGATAAGACACTGAAAATAAAATGTCCTTTCTGACTGGTTCTTAAACTGTCTTGGAACTAATTGTCCCGTACACCGTCACGGTGAATTCAACGGTATCCTCTATTTTGTGACCAAAGATAATCTCCCTCCCCTCTCCATGTTTTCAGTCACTCCTTCACAAATCAGAAAGTGGAGCCACGGGGAAAACGATCCTTTTGGCCAAAGGTCCATCCATCAAGCCTCCCCCCCCCCCGCTTTTCCAGAGGACGCCACTAAACACCCGGGAAAACTTGTTTACGACATTCGGCTTGTCAGTGCAAGGATCAGTGCTTGAACTCAAGTCTAACCTGCCCAGTACCTCACTAAACATCACCTCACTAAATGGGGCGCCCTAGTTCTCCTCCCGCGCCTCAGGAACTCGCAGTCCGTTTGTTATAAGCTTCATTTTGCACAAACCACCCCCTACAAACTTTTTTCTAAAAGCATTTTTGTTTCCAAAGGTGATAGGACGGTCACACTGATTCATCCTGACCGGGGCCCTGAACATTTATTTCCCTCCCACCTCGGCCCAGGCGAGGTCACCAGGGCTGTAAGAGTCCCCACCCGGGCGTCGGAGCGCGAGCGCCTGGAAGCGCCTCGCCTCAGAGCCCAGCGATTAAATTTGTTCCTCAAATTGTTCCTACAGGAGGGACAGGAAATAACACCGGGCTTCGGCGGCGGCCGCGGAAGGGGCAGAAGCGCGGGCCGGGCAGTCCTAGCGGCCTCGCATCAACCTGAGGTCTAAGGTCCGGCCGGCCAGGCCGGGTTCCGCCCCGGAGGTCCGCACAAGGGCTG